>NC_086343.1:15419313-15719313 GCF_032445375.1 Bacillus rossius redtenbacheri | reverse complement strand
ATTTTCTACCCTTACTCTCTATTGATCTTTGTTTTCTTTGCTTAATTGACTATTTGTATGAGCGGTCTGTGTACCTGCATTGTGAGTCTTAATGTGAGCCTTGTTAGGCCTAGGGTTTAACAATTATCATTATTTGAATAAAACTGTAATTGGAATTTTGTTTATAATTCCCCACCACAAATGCTGTCCTACACACTACGATCTGTATTCTTCTACGCTGTTGCTAAGTTCAAAACCAAACATTTAAACCCTCTGCATCCTTGTTCTAGCATGAGGCTGCATTTGTGTCTTTGGTGTATGCGCCGATGTAATCTCCTTAGAATCACGGTTCTAGGAAAAAAACATCGGTGCGCACACTTAAGACACACATCGCAGCCTTGTGCTAAAATGAGGATGCACAGGGTTTACGAGTTTGGTTTTGAACTTAGTAACAGCGTAGAAGAGTACAGATCATAGTGTGTAGGACAGCTTTCGTGGCGGGGAATTATAAATAAAATTCCAATTACAGTTTTATTCAAATAATGGTAATTGATAAACACTAGGCATAACAAGGCTCACATTAAGACTCACAATGCAGGTACACAGACCGCTCATACAAATAGTCAATTAGGCAAAGAAAACAAACATCAATAGAGAGTAAGGGTAGAAAATACATTAATAAAAATAAACATCATTACATTTCATCAATACCACTGGGCGAAAAATCTTGATGCCACACAGAGCGTACACAAAAGTGTCGCGTGTTTACACCAATCGATCGGCCTCATTTACCAAGGCACCTCAGTGGTGCGCAATCGAACCTCGAGACACACATGTCTATCAAATAACGTCACCACTGGGCAACGTGTGAGACAAACATACAAATTTTAAATTAATACATGTAATAAACTATACACGAGCCCGCGAGCAAGAAAACAGTGTGGAGAAAAGACGGCCAAAACAGAATCTTTAACTATCCAAGTCACGTGCGCAATGCAGACGTCACATTCCTGAGGAAACAAAGCCAAATTAAAGGAGTTACATCCTTAAACAAACCAGGGCTGACAAAAAAAAAACACTCCAGCAAAGCTATACAAGTTAATGCATTCCACATTGAGACTGAAAAGCAAGAATACATGAAGGAGAATTACAAGCAAGTCCTAGATTGACAAGTTACAATACCGTAGACACGTGAAGCAAGACGGCAGCGAGAAGGCAAGCGAAGATAACAGCCTGAAACATACTAGATGAAAGAGGGTCCAAAATGGCGACACTGCCTTAAATAAGCATACTCAACTCCCCACTGTGCAGGAGCAGAAAGGGAAACTAAGGGGAAAAGAGAATGTCAAGGTACATACACATCACTATGACAAAAGGCCTGGAGAGGGGAGTGGGGGTGGTTTGAAGTGGGGAGGGGGGGACCAGAGGACAGCAAGCGCGCGGACTTCAAAGCAGCGGAGAAGTCAAGCAGCGGATAAGTCCGCTGCAACTCCCCTCTACTTAAAGTGTTCCTACCAGGAGCGACCACTGTACAGTTTGTCAGCAAGAGAGCTGACACAAATAACCAACGCTACGAGTGAATATTTTCATTCAGCCTTCAAACTCTTGACGAAAGTTCATAGGTAGCAACGTAACAGCAAACTGCATCGGCGGCTTGAATCCGTAGACAAATAATTCTTCTCTGGAAGCCGGAGCTGAAGTGCAGTTCAACCAGAAGTAGGAGTCTGGCGACCCGCCGGCCCATGGTACTAGCCGTCAGGTAGAGGCCATGAGACTGCAGACAGAACGACCGGTTCTGCCCGCTCTCCAGCGCAGCGTTGAACATTAAATCAGCATGAACGGGGTCAGGCGGCGATATTTGGAACTCCAACGAATGCCAGGCGAACTCCAGAGTCCCTCCGAACACAGGTCATGACGGCAGTGCTGGGGGCTCGGAGTAGACAGTTGCAATGTGTGTGCATGTTTGTGTGCGCGCATGTGTGTTTGGCCTGGCAGGGTCTTTGATGCAGAAAGCTTATTTGTAAGAAGTGCAATCTTTTTCTAGCTGCTGTCCAAGATGTCCCCTTCGAGGAAAGACTTGCTCCTAGCATTGGCGCTGGGGTTCAGCAACCGGGAGGATGTGGTCATCCGAGACATGCGCAAGTTTCTGCGTGAACTGAACTCCAACATTGAGGTCCTTTGTGCCTTCTATGCGGAACACGGTCTCGAGTCAAGCCACAAAGTCTAAGTCACTTGTCACTTCACCGCAACTGAGTAGTGTGCGGTGAACTGCCTGGTCGTCCTATAACTACCTGAACTGTTTCATTCCTTAAGTGCTGTGAATGCACTGTATTTTCCATTCTGTAAGTGCCAATACCAATGTCAATTGTTTTATTTACAAAACTATGCAACATGTCATGAAAGTGTGTGAATTCTTAAACTGAACCACATACGTATCAGTTTTAGCACCACGTACAATTAATTTTTAACATGTCACATAATGTAGAGTGGTACGTA
Organism: Bacillus rossius redtenbacheri; assembly: GCF_032445375.1. Taxonomy (NCBI): domain Eukaryota; kingdom Metazoa; phylum Arthropoda; class Insecta; order Phasmatodea; family Bacillidae; genus Bacillus; species Bacillus rossius. The sequence goes on along the minus strand of NC_086343.1, from coordinate 15,716,838 downwards.
TTGTGAAACTATGCTGCCAAATGCTACCTGGTTTAGTGATTTATAACTTATGTCAAATTGAAAAATTTGAAAAATATTAAATGTAAAAATGTATATTGATGATTTTTATAAATATGAACACCATGGGACACCATTGGTGTATTCGCGTTAGTTAATTTAATAATTACACTAAATAGTTTTTTAATAGTGGAATTGAATCGAGCATATAATTTGCCATCAGAACTGGGTTTTCTTATGGTTTTAAAGTTTATTGTATGTTAATATTTAATGAAATTGTAAATTTACAGTGATGACTAGTCTAGTGGTAATATCAAAAGAAAAGGTTGTTAAAATATTTGTTCCTGTTATTATTTAATTAATTGATTTAGATAATCTAGAATTTTATCAGTTTTGTGGTAATCTGTTACTGTACTTAAGCCCTGTGATAAGTAGCAATGTTTCCATCCAACTCTTGTTATAATTGTGTACTAACCACTTTTATACTGTTTTATACATGTTGTGCAAAGTTATTTAATGCAGCAGTAGTTGAAGACACTGCATATGCACAAAGAATATGTAATGTAAAAATTGTTACCCAACAAATAAACACGGTATGAATCAGTGTTTTATTACTACATATTGTTTTATTTTTGTGTTATGAAGTTAAAAAGTTTTGTTGTAATGATCAACTGTTTAATTATTTTATGAGACCCACTCTCAGAACAGAAATATGCTCAGGACATCTATTGGAAAATTAAGAGTTAATTATTCTCTGGGGGTTCAAATTAATCAACAATATTTATTATAAAGCAAGTTGTTTCCAATGTTGTTATAAATGGCTGCAGCTAATTGTCACACTAAACTCAGTTGCTGTAGTCATATTTAGTGCAGCTCATTAATAATGGATTTTAATTACATTCTCCAAACTACAAAATTTTCTGGTAAAGACTCAAATTTTCCATTCAAATACTCCACATCCGAGAATATAGATGGAACACACATTGGAAAAGACAAATTATTATAAGACCACTGATACGAGATTAATGATAAAATGAGGCCCTTAAACACAATACTACAAATATAAGAAACATGGAATGCAAATGCAACACCTGCTTGTAAGCATCCATCCAGCTTCTGAGTTGTGTTGACTGAAATTATGCTCTGCATCAAAGAGAGAGAGATAACTGAGAGCTGTGAAATGGTAGGGTGCTACCTACACATTACATACCACGGATCATCTTCAGGTAGCTCTTTTTTTACATACATACATACTACTACTTATTGCTTATTCGTCTAGTGCCAATCAATCGGAGGCCTCTCCTACTTATATCACATCGCCTCTACCCATTCGCTGTTCTTGTTCAATCAGAGTTAGACCCTGTATGGCCTCCCTTCGTTATTGCTAGTGTTAGATTATTCTTTTCAATAAGTTGAACCCATGTTTCACTCAGCATACAGCAATCTTCTGTATTTATATGTTTAGGTATTTAAAAATTCATTAGTAGCTGAAGTATCGAGCATTGCTCAGGCTAAAAACATAATAGGAACATCACTACCAAGTTTCAAGTCTTGAAAAACAGCAAAATTTTGATTTTGAAGTCCCATTGATTACAATCTCAGTGCAGCAGGGCTTCGCATTTTGTGGGAAGGCAGGTGACTCCTAGGAAAGACACACCAAACGACAGTGCGTTACCAATTCATGGCAGCCCCATCTATTAAGAAAGTTCTAAAACTAAACTGTTATTAGCACCTTAGTTCGATAGCAACCATGAGCTTCACTAAGCAGATGGGTTTCGCCAAAGAGAAGGATAGGAAGTTGCCAGATCTTAATATATGACCACGTGGCGGTCATAGAGAAATGACACAAATCGCTGTTTGGGTGCCTACGATATTATCTACCTTCTATGATTTTCTATTATAAAACTGAATTTACCCCTTCATTAGGGATGGAATTCCATAATTATATATAGTCTATGTCACTCTCTAGCCCATAAACTATATATATATATGCAAATATCATGTTGCTGTGTGAAAGAAGGATAAACAAAAAATAAACTTTCACTGTCCTTTAATTCTCTAGGTTGACTTTGGCTCCAGATTTGTCAAAATCTACACTGGACTTGGTAAGGGATGAATATTCAACTGTGGCTGAAATTTCCAACACGCTATAATTTTCAGGGACATGTCCTTAATCCAGAAACCAATGTGTAGTTAGTGAATCTAGCTATCAAATCATACAATCTAGGTTTAAGGAAACCACTAATCTGCCTTAGCTAAATATTCATTACCAAACACAGTGTAAATTTGGACAAATTTGAAACAGCAACCAATCTAGAGATTTACAGGAACAGGACAGTCAGAGACACCATAGAAATATTTTAACACTAAAACAACTTTAATAGGGAAAATGGCTTTAAGCTGTGTAAAACATGGTCACTATTATTGATCATTTGAATATGCATATGAAATACGTACTACATAACTTATTTTGAAACACAAAACAATACACAACATTGAGAGGTAATAGCAATGTTTGATGTTAATAGACTATTGTACAATTTACATTTTAACAAACCTTATGTAAAATAGTAGATACAACTTCATCAGTGTTGCAGATGGAATATAGATGCTATAATCCAACATACCATTATTGCCAAAGTACTGCATGTGATCTTGTTGCTATCACCACAGGTCTTAATGTCTACCTCCTATAACAAAAAAATAGCATACTTAAATCAATCAGTGGATGATTCAGTTTATATGTACAGTAGACTAATGAATCATGCAACATTTTAACATCCAATCAAGTAAATTCTTAGCAGGCACACTGATGCAGGCTTAGACATTTTCCCAGACTACCTAGGTGCGTGCCAAACTAACAGTCCATATGTACCTTAATTATGGCCACACACCTAACAATCCTTCTCTGAACTTAATTTATGCATGGCTACAAAAGAGCAGGAAATTAAAAATGATAATGCAGTTTTTTTCTTTTACTGAATATTATGTGCGAATGAATTAGAACGTAATGTCTCATCGATGTAGAGATCACCAGAGATGATGAGGGGAGATAAGAATGGAGCATTGACAAGATGAAGGGTGAGGGAAACTGAGAAAACCCACTTGACCATGTTCTAAGCAATCTAGGTCATTGCTATTCGCATGGTACCTTATCTAAAACTTTTGTCTGAAACAATTTTTGATTCGATGAACTACTGCTGCAAAGTGTTAAAAAAATGAGGAAAGGAATTTAAAAAAAAATTCATAACTCCCTTTGTAGGTACACTATCAAATCCATTCAAATTGTTTGTAAATTTTATAATTTTAACCTAAATCTTTTGTCTGAAACAATTTTTGATAATCCTTTACTGCAAGGGATGGAAATAACAAGGGTAGAAAAACAAAATGTCATTACTTTTTTTTAAAAATACACTTACCTTAATTTCCTTTCTATTTTATTGTAAAATGCCTAAAGGTTATCTTAAACCTTTGGCTGGAACAATTTTTTATGAAAAAAACTATTACCATAAAAACAGCGGTTGAAATTAAAAAATTTTAGTATCAAATTTTGTTGGAATTTACTAATAACTATCTTAATATTACCTTAAGCCTTTGTCCAAAAACATTTATATGACCACTTATTAGTGCAAGGGATGAAAAATAGTGTTTGAAGATCAAAAATAATTATGTACATGACTATCTTACTAGATTTATTATGAAATTTTTTAAGACATTCAATGCTGGATGCATTAAGTTAAAAGACATTCAAAATATTTTTGCTGCATGGAATATGAGAAAATGTTAAATCGATCTTTTCTGAATATTGACGAACATATAGGATGTTATGTCTGCTACATTAAGTTCTTAAAATTTTCCAGGAGTTTATAGAATTTTCGAAAATATTTCCAAAGAAATGGGTACTTTGAAATCTACCTATGCCTGTAAGCTGTGCCGAAAGGGATTTCTTTTTAACTTTACAATCTGTATGTTGCTACATAGTAGAAAATTTAGTATTGCATTTGCATATGTTTAATTTTGGTAATGTACATCAATTTAAAATTCATCCCTTTGGTGAAATTTTTTTTTTTAAAAAATTGTTTTTAAAATGTTCTGAAAAAGAGCTGAAATTGATTCACTAGGTATTTGTAGACATTCTGAGACAGAACACATGAAAGTGTTGTTGTAAAGTAAGATCCGTTTGATTGTTTAAAAAAATAAACTCGTGAGCATAAGTTTTTATTGAAATTTTTAGCTTTCTACAGACCTACTTTATATTTTCACATGATTGCCATTCAGTTCCAAGCACTTTTCGCAAGGGTGTACCAGTTTCTTTAACCCCTTTGCATAGAAGTTTGCCGCCTGGAAATAAAACCAGTTGACAATCATAATTTTGTAATTTTTGCTGTAATTGCTGACCCACATTTTGTCTAATCAACCAAAATAAAATGACACCCTTTTCATCCCAAAAAACTGTAGCCAACATTTTTGAGAGTCCGGAGACGTTTACTAAGCGCCTGTACATAGGCCACATGAATTGTGTACTCAAAATTTATAATGCCCCATGGCCAAGGCATCCCACTCCATTCCCAGGCGGCAAAACTTCTATGCTGAGGGGTTAAATAAATTGGTACAGTGTTACGAAAAGTGTTTGGAACTGAATAGCGACTATGTGAAAATATGAAGTACGGTAGGTCTGTAGAAAGCTAAAAATGTCAATAAAAACTTGTTCTCATGAGTTTATTTTTTTTTTTTAAATGACCAAACGGAGTCTACGAGTAGCCCTCGTAAGAGCACAGACGAGATGATGGACGGGAATGAAAAGCTGCTCGCGTTACCTCCGGGTGTTCCGAGTAGCACGCCAGCAGCCGGCGCCGCGGCAGGCCGTTCAGGAAGGTCTTCTGGCACGGGTACTCGGTGTTGTTGTAGCGGATCTCCTTGCGAGCCACGGTGATCCTCTTCTGAGTGCCTTGCCGCAAGTCGTCTATCACAAGCAGCAGCAAGTTGGTGTGGGGGATGAGCCGCACCGAGAACGGTCTACGAAACAGAAACACCTGGCAGTCAGGTCATTGTCAAGTTCTGCCAGTCAGGGACTTCGCTTCAAAACCTGGGAAAATGACGGGAAATTCCTCAGTGACAGTAATTTGAGGGGGAAAATGTCATTCATGCTCTAGCATGCCAGCCAGCACCCAGACTTGTAACACATTTTTTTTTGTCGTTGTTCCAAATTATGTTTGGGTGCAAGGTTCTGTTCGAACTAGTACAGCTATAGCAATGGTGGAGGTTCAGAAAATTGCACAAAATAGGTAAATTATTTTTAAAAAAAATTTGTCCAGGAAATATGTATGTAATTTTAACCAAGGATATTTTTTTTTACATATTTGTGTGCACACACTGATTGACGACAAAATTCACAAATTTCACTTAAGTTATGATTATAATCCAATAAGTATAATATTGTACAGCAAGCGCAGGATATCTGGAAGCCTCGTGACAGTTGTATTGATTGTGAACAAGGACAACAAATACTATTTTAGGGTTAGCATTTTCTTCATAACAGCACTGAAACTCCCTAGTATTTTAAAAATTAGTGTTTGCAAATTAAAAGCTACCACCTTGCCCGTATTGGAGAGAGGTCATAGTTCACCACACTTTCTGAAAAATGTGACTGCTGTATTTTACTGGGGTACCTCTTTTGGAAGTGATTCTTTCGATAAAACCTTCTAATAATTTAATGCACTCTACCTGGAAGTGTGCTTAAAATAAAATAAAAACAAAAAAAACACATACTGTGTATTTGAAACTTCTAATACGTATTACTTTGTACCCAAATTTTTAACAGCATACCATTACTTTTCAAACGTGATATTAGACTTGCCATACACTCTTGACTTAGCACACAGAAGTAACTCTCACAGATAATTTTTCTCTACCACAAAATATTCTTGTGAAGATCTGCAATAGCAAGTGTTACTCATTTTTGCTGATAGATGACTGTAGTTTGTGGCTAATAACAGAAAACTGGAAATGCACACCAGTTAAAGCTACACTCCAGCAATACACCTCTAGCCAAAGATATTATGGTATGTCCTGAAACCTAAACTCACTAAGATTGTTCTTGCAGTTTGCTAAATTTAAATTGCTGTAAGATTAATGTGCTGTGCGGGGGGGGGGGGGGGGGGGGGGGTGTGGAGTGAGAGAGAGAGAGAAAAAGAGATTCTGGTACTATCTGTTTTCTATCAGTCTCACCACTGCATCACATACAACTTGAAATTTAGTGTTTACAAATTTGTACCTTTCTAAGTTAATTACAAAATATTAATGTGTATTTTCTAAGTTGTCATTATTTCTTTTTATGACTATAAATTATAAAGTATTAAAGGATAGTTGTACTAATATAAAATTTAGATTGGCACACCAATACGCTTAGTACAAGTTAATAAATATGGGTAAATCACTTGGGCATGCCATCTTTTCTGAGACTTCCACAGATTGCAGCACCATATTTACACATTTCCGTTCCAATCGACTTCCGCTACATCCACAAAATTACTCCTACCAAATGCCAAATGCTGTATACCAATACATCAATAAATGAAATTCATTGATTTTTATATATTATTTCATACACATATGATTAACTTGAGGTAAGTTCTGTCAAATGTTGAAATTTTAAGTTGTTTTTTTTTTTGCATTTGGGAGTTAAATAGGTAATTAAGGTAAAACCATACAATATTAGCCCTCATACAACCCTACCCCACCAACCTTGCTCCATTGATCGGCGATTCTGCCTTGTAGACTCCATTCTGTAGAATATCTTCCTGCTGCTGCAGCAAGTAGAGGTTAGACTTCTCATCGCACGGCCTAGAAGTGTTGTAGAGCCTGACAGACAAGGGTTTTTCCTCCGAGGACTGACCTGTGTAGTAAGTGAGACCAGTTATTAAATAACATGAACCATCCCTTACTCTGGCATTCACTGGATGCTGAACACAACGTCTGGACCAACATGCACTTCACTTACGACAAAAATTCTACACTTCAGACGAAGATATTTCAACATATTATGCTATGCATGGTACAGAGGTAGTGATGACACTTGGTAGTAGAACGTAAGTATGCCACTCCCATTTTAATTAAAGACACAGTTAAAATACATTGAACGGATGAACTCAGCTTGAATGACCTTCAACTTGACTAGTAAAACATACAAGTTCAATAAACTAATCAAAATAAATAATTAGGATCAGAAAATAAAGCTGGAGTTCCAGATCTTGGCAGATTTTACGATGAATCGCTTAAAAATTATGTAAAAAAAAGTTTAGATGGCTTAGTTTCAGCCACCACAATACACAATGACAACACTTTTCACTGACTCTATCTAATGCCAAACACACACACCAGCACTTAGTAGCTGCACCAGAGATTCAATGTGGTGTTCGTTTAGTACTAAATAATCCACATACTTGTTCGAAGTTTATGGTAAAAACTTAAGGCATTTGCTATGACAGTGAAAAAAAGATGCCACACATCAAAATAATCTAAGAACTATAGAGCTAAACAAAATTCAATAATATTTGTGTTTTTTAATTCCCATTCAAAATAATAATGGGATTCAATGCTAATAAACCATACACTATATTACTATTAAGTGTTCTTCCTACCACCTTTACGGGTTTCAATTACATTAAAAAAAAAAAAAAAAAAACCAGCATAATGTTTCAGTTGATCATAGGAGTAAAAATAAAATACCAAATTAAAAAAATACCTAAGAGAATAATGATTCAGCAACTAAATTCGTGGATTTGTAAAAAATGGAATTTGCCGAAGAAAATGGTACCGTAAAATGGGGTGAATAGGATCACTTTTTAACTTTTGTGGATACCCCTGAATACTGAGGATAAGTTAGGTTTGAATCTAAGACTCGTTTTTAAATGTGTACCATACGATAAAAACGTATCAAAGCTAAACAATGACTTGGTGCAAGAATGACATATGTAAACCAAAGTTAAAAATGTTGTTTTAAATAAATTAAATAAGTATAGAACCCTTGTAAGAGGTTTATATGTACATAAAAATGGGAAAAAATATAAATCAATTAAAAAAGCAAAATGTAAACTTATTTTATCAGATTTCAATGTTTTTCAACACTAGTCATCAATTTTATATTAAAATAACATATTATAAAATATAATAACAATGGTGTAACATTCCGCTTGGTGCAAAGGTTTAAGGAGACCCTTGTCTACACCACAAATATTGCAGAACCGGGTGATGTGGCACCATATTTTACCAGTACTGTACCCTAGCATTCTATGTGCTTCATATCTGGTCAACCTTGGAATTTAAAAAAAATTATTATAAAATAAAAAATAAGGCAACGGGCAAAAAGGCGAGGGGGCCTGCCATCAAAATAAAAACTCCCCATCTCTGGCGACTGGCAGTAGGCGAGGGGAGCGGAATGTTCCAGCCATTATTATTTTATTTAATAATAATTTTTTTTTAATTCCAAGGTTGACCAGATATGAAGCACATAGCACATAGCACATAGCACTAGGCTGAGGTACTGGTAAAATAGGTATGGTGCCACATCACCCGGTTCTGCAATAAATATGTGTGGTGTAGACAAGGGTCTCAAACTTTCGCACCAAGCGGAATGTTGCACCCTTTATTATTTTATTTTATAATAATTTTTTTTTTTAAAATTCCAAGTTGACCAGATATGAAGCAGATAGAATGCTAGGGTGAGGTACGGTACTGGTGAAATATGGTGCCACGTTACCTGGTTCTGCAATATTTATGGTGTAGACAAGGGTCTCCTTAAACTTTTGCACCAAGCGGAATGTTGCACCATTGTTATTTTTTTTATAATAAATTATTTTAATATAGCATTGATGCCTAGTGTTGAAAAACATTGAAATCTGATAAAATAGGTTTACATTTTGCTTTTTTAATTGATTTATATTTTTTACCCGTTTTTATGTACATATAAACCTCTTACAAGGGTTCTATACTTATTTAATTTATTTAAATAACATTTTTAACTTTGGTTTACATATGTCGTTCTTGCACCAAGTCATTGGTTAGTTTGATACGTTTTTATCGTACGGTACTACAATTATGGCACACATTTAAAAACGAATCTGATTCAAATCCTTCTTATCCTCAGTCCCCTGAATGTATATAAATTTTATAAAACAATAGACACTGATCTAATATATGAGTTATAACCCCTACTTTATGATTGTTATAGTATTTTCATGGTATTAATTGCACATATAACTAACGTCCAATTTTTTAGGGTTTGTGTATGTCTTACCACCTGGAACAGGTTTATAAGTTCGTGGCATTATGATTCTATTCACCCCGGCAAAATACTAAAATCACATCACAAAATAAAAATATTTACTCACTTCTGTTGATTGGGTACACAAAGTTTTTTAGGTTATATTTTTCGCTCCAAAACAGTTGATCTTTACAAAACAGGTGAACCAACATAAAGAATTGGAATACCATGAAATAGTCTCATAGATATACTAACAAAAAAGGAACTATGTGGCTACCTATTAAAATATTAGGAACAATGTATAACCATAAAACAGTTTCCTAAATATTGATCCTATTTACCCCAGCGATTCTATTCACCCCATTCTACAGTATCATGCATTATCAAACAAATGATATGCTCAACCTGCTGTAGATAGATTTTCTAATTGCCAGAATGAAAGGACACAATTAATTAAGATCTAGGAAGGTACTTACCTACAGTAATAAGTTTTCAAACAGCCATGAAAAATAAAACTAAAAAAATTATTTTACCAAGACTACGATAAGTAAAATAATATTTTAGGTTATTTTGAAGAATCAATACATATAGTAATTTAATTTACATAAAAAAATAAATACATGACATCAGAGATGTCAGTGTTATTTTTATTTATTTAAAGAGGACTGATCGCCACTTCAGTACTTAGAAAGCCGCGCGCGCGCTCATTCCTGGCTTCCCCTTTACCCTTCTCCTACCTCCTTTTTCAATCAGTCTGCTGTGACGTCTTTCCCCCCCTCTCGCGATTGCTTAGCGATGGTGGCGCCGCCACGTAGTTTGTGCCGTGCTCAGCTCTTGGTGCTCTCGCGGTGTCATTCGCCACCTACCTTCCTAGGATGTGACGCCCCCGCAAGCCCCAAGGGAGCGTCGTGAACCGCGTAAAATTGCCGGAAATTACCTGGTATAGTGTATCGCCATCCAACATATCAGAAAAATAGGTTACGGCACACCGTTCACCCAAACCTCTCGGCATTCAACACGGGTATAAAAAATATCAGGGCTTAATTTAAACAACAAAAGAAAGGAATTTGCTTGAGAAAGCACAACTTTTGCGGCAAGTACGACAAACCAATATTTATTAATCTGAACGTGTGACATCAAACTATTACAAGCATTAAAAGAATATAAGCATTCGCCGGTACCTATTAATTAAATCGGGCCCGATGCTATAAACTATATATATATATTCATACCCAGCACATGATAAGTAAATATAAAAATACCCTAATCTTAACATCAGTTACAAAGACACCTTATACTTATTTAAAATCTCAAATAAACCAAGTTCGAGCTAGTAAACGCCTTCCTGGTTACGCGACGTGCTCAAGTGTTCGGGGGACAGGTACCCTTAAAACGTTCAACGCGAGTCTCTACCATTTGAATTTCATCTTAAGTTTCAATTATTTACTTCACGTGTCCATATCCTAAAGTTGTTACATGTAACTGGGGGAAAACAGACCTCCGATGTAAAATGACACTCTCAGGCTTGATGTAATTATTTCTGCCACCAATCTCTTGCAGCATAACTCCGTGGCCCAAGGGGAATCACAAGGGAAGTCACTCACGTATCGGCTCAACGTCTCCGTATGATTAGCGAATCCTCGCTAAACCCCACTGGTCCTCAGGCCAGTCGGTGCTGACGGCTATACCAGCCGGAAGGAGCCTCGTTCCGCCGCGATAGTACAGCGGCTATCATCTTCACAAGCTTTACAGCTACTCTTGCACACAGATATCAACGAGTTATTTTGCTGCCCAAGCCGGCCCCACACTCGCAAAAGTAATTTTTAGCGAGGCCGCTGGCGCGAACCGCCTCACACTCGCCGGCCCGTCGTACAGAACAGCTGATCGCCTGCCTTCCCCTCCCCTCCTTCAACGAAGGGAGGGGAAAAAGTCTGTCACCCTCGCGCGCATGCGCGCCGCGCTCGTGAATTGTTTCATTTTACCCCGATCACAATTTGTCCAACTTTGCTATGTCGCAATAATAATTAAAATAGTTTTATACAAATGCAAATATATAACTACATTATAAATATAACTAATAAACACAATTATTTAATGATATTCTCACTAACTGTTACCAGGTGCTCCCAGGCGACACTAGCGCTGAAAAACGTTACCGATATTTCAAAAATACCGCAGTACGGATAACACCAATACTCAAAGAAACTATACTAAAGGAAAACTATAATATAAACTTCCTTTTAATTTTCTTGTAAAACGGTACCCCGAGAAAGGGGTACAGATGCTTGAATGACCTTCAACTTGACTAGTAAAACATACAAGTTCAATAAACTAATCAAAATAAATAATTAGGCTCAGAAAATAAAGCTGGAGTTCCAGATCTTGGCAGATTTTACGATGAATGGTTTGGTTCTGGCGTCTGTAGCGACACCAAAACATGAAATACTTCCCAATGTCGATTACATGAGGAGCAACGACTTTTCGAATAATTGCTTCGGCTTTAGTTCTAGCACAATATATATTTTTTTGCAGTTTTCGAGTCGCCAACAATTTTTCTATTCAGACTAGACGTACAATCCATTGACTTAAAAGAATGGTGGTGCTTAATGGTGTGAAACGCCAATGCTCCTTCTGCGGCATGTCCTCCTTTTGCCGGACGTCTGGTAACCCTAGTCGCAACTGCTGCTTCTCGTGATTTCTCTCCGTTAACGGTAGTGTACTTGACTTGAGATTGCTGTCCGCATGGTGGCCGCGGGTTATAAGTTAAAGATAAATGGTGTCTTCTCATGTAAACCTTTTCATTAGTATGGATTATTTGGCTGCCACTATCTAAATTTAAGCTGTATTTTTGTCTTTGCCTTGAGAAGCACCTTGCACTCCGGATCGCCCCTATTTGATTGGGCCTTGGAGCCGTAATGCTAAGTTGACCATGCTTCTAATTTTTTGCTGTTCTTGTCCGGCCTTCCACCATGTTCCCCGCCTGCCACTGAGAATCCGCTCACGGTCGTGGACGGTTTTGTCAGACCTGAGTCGTTTGTTGTTCTTTTCATTTAGTCTCGGATCTCAGTGGGCTGAGTGGTGTTGTTTGACCGTGCGGCCGCGGTCCGAGGGGGTAGCATGACCCGCGCGTGGATTGTTTCTTTGGATTGTTTTTTATTATATGTTTTGGGGTATTACATCCGCCTATTGTAGAGCTGATTTTTGCTTGTTCCCGTTATTAATCAATAACCGAGATAAACTCATATTCAAATTTGCTTGTACCCTATGTCAATTGATTGCAAAGATTATTGTAACCTCATATGTATGCTAGTGAAGAAAGGGAACATTATGTGGGTTCTCTGACTGTTACTCTTGCTATGTGGTTGCATCAGCCTTGTTATTGATAGTAAAAATATAAAGTAATTTTCGCTATTTCTGTTTTGCTGATTTTGGTGTTTACTGCCTTTGGGGCACCTGCCCGCACACACCCGTCCTCTTGCATCCTCCCCTACCAAAAGGGGACCCATTTGTCCGCAGGTTGTGTTGTGGGGCGGCTTCCAATTAGCACGCCGCTACATATTATTTATTACATTTCCTCCAATATTTTTCTTTGAACTTTTTCCCTAAAATGTCAAATATTTTAAGTAGGTACTATAGAATTGATGGTATTCAAGAGTTTGAGAATTCGACAGGCCTGTTCTCAGAAATAATATTAAATATTAGGCGTCTGCGAGTATTTGAAAATTTGAAATTCAAACTGAATAATTATATAAATACTAAAACATTAAAAATATAATACTTTTTTTTTTAAGCTATTCATTACCGATAGATACAGCAAGGGGGCTCATTCATAAAAAACTGAAGTGATGAGAGTGTAATATACATGAAAACAAAAAGATTTTTTTCAGAAATTATTTGTTTTTTTGTAACATAGTGCATATGTATTTTTATATGTAGCAAATAATCTGCGATTACAATTTATACATTTCTGTGTTCTTTGTTTTATTTACAGTAGTATTATGCATTCATTTTTTTTAAAGTCATGTGAAGTTAGAAAATCATAAGTTTCACTGTATTTTTAGTTTTGATTTTAAAAATAATTGATTTTTGATTAAAAATTTAATTCAAAATACAAAAAAAAACATAATTTTTAGAAAGTCTCAAATATATGTAATGTGCGATTTTGTAGGCTAATAATTACAGTTATGATGAAACTGTAGGACAAATACGTTTTTACAACGTTTGCAATCATGGTCTGCCTGCCCATCCCCACCTCTTTCCACACCAAAAAAACAAAAAAAATAATTCTGGATGCACCATAAGTACGACTGCATAACACCCAACATGCCCACTCAGGGAAGTATTTCACAGAATATTTCTACGTCTGCACACCAACAGGAGAAAAAAAAACCAAGCACACAGAAAGATGTGAAACAGCTTGGGCTATTTCCGCAAGCCACGGAGCAGATCGCTACGACACTTCATGCAACACATACAGCCCGCTCTGGTTTCAGCAGGGGCGGTATACTGTTAGTAGTCACTGAATGTGAGGGGGAGGGGGGAGGACAAAGGTTGTCAACCAAACATAATACACAATCTTGCAGAAAGCTGCCAAACAGAACTGTGCCTCTTGCAAATAATTTATGAATTACTTGATGTTCAACCCCTAAGTAGAGTTTGATTTCAATTTCGCTAACAATGTGATAAAGCGCACTCCTGTAGCATGCCTCATCCTTAGTTTTCAGTGCACATTTTAATGAGCATTTACTCTAGCTTTTCAATGCAAACTTTCTGACATTAGCTCTGTCCTTGATTCGGTGTGTTCTGTTGCCAGGCATACTCATAGAGCACAGAAGCAGCAGACACAACTTTATAACTTAATAATTTTTTTTAAGGTATCTGAAACACTGCAATTTTTAAAGGAGATTTTGGAATGAGAATTTTGGAAATACATTTTCATGTATTTCATCAAGAAAATCAAATGTTAATATTCAATTTTTACTTTTAAGATGAAGAAACCAAACGACTCCAATTTGGTTACAACAGTTTTTGTCAGCAAATTTTTTCATATCTTTTAATATTAAAAATGTTGCCTGTGTTTGAGCAAAGCAGAATAAAATTAAATGTTTTGAACGCCTTGTTATAAACAGTGACCAACTGCTTCAAAATAGTTTCTCCTGTGAAATAATAATTGTAATAATTGTAATAAATGTAATTTAGGATTGAATTAATATTTTTATTTCTTCTAAATGACTGCAACTGTAGGTAGAGTTGTATGGTCAGAAAAATCAACAAATAGAAAAAATAAGAAATAAATAAATCAAAACTTATTATAATTAATCAACATATCGTTTATAAAATAAGATTTTTAATGATAAGAAGCCAGATAGTATCAATTTAGCAACAGTATGTGCCATTTACGCTGTACTGCAATCTAACTGTGAGAATACTGTACGTGATAAATGGCCAGTATCGTACCAGAGGCATGACTAAGCACAGTGAACAGAATGACTACAGTTCAACAAGTTCAAAGATGTGCTAAGAAGCAAAGTGGTGCAGTAGTTGTTATAATGCTGGACTAGCATTCTGGAGAACCCAGGTTTGAACCTCGTGCGGCTAATCCTGATTATTGGCTTATTTTTTTTATTGTTTTCGGAGAATCCCTCCACTCAAAACGCTTAGAAGTTTCCTTACAACAGGCAAACTGCCAATTTCTTTTCCAACATCTCTGGCCTGTCTCATGCGCAACTGTCTCCTAATGGCTCGCTGATGACAAAACCTTAAGCACTTAATTAAATTATAAAAATAAAGTATTTTCAACACGGCACTAGTAACAGTCAACTGATCCTTCAAAATTTTGCATTCCTCCATATTTACATGAGACAGTAATGAAAACCGATAAGTCGCAACCATTAAACCTTTTTTTTGGGGATAGAGAAACCCAAATGAAGTCATAGCTCCACCATACAGTGAGTGTTTTACTTGAGATCATAGGTTTTAAGTTGTAGATAAGCAAGTGCATGTAGTTAGCACTTAATATTCTTTATTGTCCGTTTACCGTGGTACATATACAGGCGCCATAACCGGAACTGACATTCACCTGTTATCAGTGATGCCAACCATCACGAGCAAGGCAGATGTACAACACCTTCCCCTTTATACTGCGAGACATGTGACCACTTGCTAGGGTTCTAAGGTTTACTTGTTGAGACCAAACTTACATACAAAGTTGTGCAATTGCTTATTAACAGTACACACTATAATTCAGAAAACAAGTATACTGCATGAAACACACATGTGCAATTCACAACTCACTTACAACACACTAATTGACAAGCAGACAACATTACAAATTTAAGCGCTTCACAGGCTTCACCTCCCTTCCACTTTTGGTAGCCAAGGTATGGCCACTGCTGTCTGTTGCTTCTTGAGATTTATCACCCTGCACAGTAGACACATCAGTCACTGCATTCGTCGAAGTTTGAGGCTCAAACCCCCGGAAGTCAGGCTCCAATGATGAGGTGCGTGGAGTCTGCTTCAGGCGGTTACTCTCCTCGCCATCAGTCTTGGTGTTGGGAACCTCGAGCAGGCGTGGAGCTGACTGGTGGGGCTTCTGCGAGGTAGTGGTTTTTCTCAGATGGATCACATTGCGACGCACTATCCTATCACCTGATCCTCGCACCCAATAGGAGCGAGGTGATGAGTGTTTGCCCACAATGACTCCCGGCTCCCACTTGTCATGTTTGTGGGTTTTGACAACCACAGTTTCCCCCTTAACGAATGTTATCTCCTGTCGCCTGGCCGTTTTGTTGTATACGTCTCTCATCTGCTTCTCCTTTGACATTAATGCTCTCACCACGTGTTCTGGGGAGATGACTCTAGGTCTGAGGGTGTTATATGAGACAGGCAGTTTACTCCGAAGTCTCCTATTAAATAGTAACTGAGAGGGGGACCAGTCTAAGCCAGGAAGAGGGGTGTTTCTATATTCACGAAGTAAGTTTCTGAAATCAGTGCCCTGACTTTTGCGTAGCAGCATTTTGCTAATCTTTACTGCCATTTCTGCCAACCCATTACTGCGTGGATAATGAGGACTACTAGTTCGTAGCTCAATTTCACTCAGGGCATAATACTGACGGCATTCATGAGAATTGAATGGCATGTTATCAGCCATCAGCACTCGTGGGAGGCCATGAGTGCTGAATACTTGTTGCATGGCACTGATGATGGCAGAGGAAGTCTTTTTGGGAAGTTCACACACATCTATCCATTTGGAATATTTGTCCACAAGAACCAAATAATCTTTCCCAGCGAAGTCAAAAATGTCTGCACCTACTGTGTCATATGGCAGCTTTGGAATGGGATGTGGGCAGAGGGGCTGTCTGTAGTTGGCTGGGCGAAACTTCTCACACACAGAGCATTTTTGAATGAACTGCACAATATCAACTGACATAGATGGCCAGTAAAACAACTGACGGCCCTTGGACTTGGTCTTCGATTCTCCACAGTGGCCTTCATGAAGCAGCTGTAGAACATATGGTCTTAGAGCCTCAGGAACAACAACCTTATCGCCGAGGAAGACTAAACCACTTTCAGCACACAAGTCATCCCGCATTTTGTAATAAGGTTTGCATACTTGAGGAACTCTACTGTAGGGGGGCCAATCTGACTGACAAAATTGGGACACTTGACAGAGAGCCGCGTCCTTAGTTGTTTCCAACTGGAACTGAAGCAAGCGTTTGTTTGACATAGGCAAGTGCTTACTGACGGAATGTACTACCTCAACCATTGCAGGATCGTCGAATACCTTGTCTGCAAGATATGACCGCGACAGGTGGTCTGCGAAATACATGAGTTTACCAGGTAGGTAAGTAACGTTTAGGTCATACTTCAACAGTTTAAGACGTAACCTCTGAAGGCGTGCTGAGCCTATATGATGAACTGGTTTGACCATAACATTCACAAGTGGCTTATGATCAGATTGCACTAGGACCTGCTTACCATAAATATAGTAGTGAAATTTAGCTGAGGCAAAAGAAACTGCTAAGAGCTCCTTCTCAATCTGGGAGTAGCTCTTTTCTGCTGCTGTAAGGGACCTGGAGGCAATGTGCACAGGGTGGAGACCCTTTGGGCCCTCCTGAAACAAAGTAGCACCAAGCCCACTCTGTGATGCATCACACTGTATAACAAGTTGGTTTGTGGGATCAAAAGTTGCCAGAACAGGGGCACTAGTGATGAGCGACTTGAGTTTACAAAAAGCCTCTTCATGACACGGGAGCCACAACCAGTCTACATCTGCTTTAAGAAGTTCATACAATGGGGAACACACACTAGACATACCTGGAATATAACAGCGAACAAAATTGAACATCCCCAAAGTACGTTGAAGTTCTTTGCGATTGCTGGGAGCCTGTAGACTAGTTAGAGCTCGGATTCGCTCAGGATCAGGTGACATGCCTGCGACGGAGAAGATCTGGCCCACATACCTTACTTCGGAAACCTTATATTGAAGCTTATCTGGGTTGAACTTGATGCCAAGGCTGGCTGCACGCTCCACCACTTGCTGAGCACACGTATCATGGTCACCTTCTGTTTCGCCTGTGCAGAGGATGTCATCGAAGAATGTCACCACTCCAGGAATAGAGGCAAAGTTCTCTTCGATAAACTTCTGGAAATTTTCTGGGGCATTGGCAATGCCGTATGGCATGCGTAGATAGCGATAGCACCCAAATGGTGTCGAGAAGCAGCACTTGTGAGACGAGTCTTCATCTAGTTGCACTTGGTGGAACCCTTCCTTAAGATCAAACACTGAATAAAATTTTTTCCCTGTGAGCTTCTCGGACATTTCTTCCAATGTCGGTATTTCATGGTAGTCTCGAATCACCACCTTATTGAGGTCAGTCGGATCAAGACATAACCTCAACTTCCCACTTGACTTTTCCACAACAACTAGGTTGCTCACCCAAGCGCTAGCACTGAGCTTGTCAACTTTACATATAATGCCTTTCTGTTCGAGTCTGTCCAGTTCTTGTTTTAACGCAGGTCTGATTGCTCTAGGGACCCTTCTTGGAGGCTTACAAACAGGGTTGCTATGGTCGCGAATGTTAATTCTACATACTTGGGGGAAACAGCCAAAACCAGTGAATACTTCATTGTGTTCTTTAATGAATCTGTCCTTTGCCTCGTGGCAAGCTGAGTGAACCCTTTTCACAAGATTGAAGTCAACACAAGACTGTAGCCCTAACAAAGGAGTGCTGTCAGAGTCAACTATAACAAATTCAACATAAGACTCTTGGCCTTTGACAGAACAACACAAATTAACTACTCCTTTTGCTGCAAGAATGGTCCCACCCCAAACCTCAATTTTTAGGGATGTTGGCCTGACCTTGAACTGTTTGTCAACCATCCTGAAAAAACTGAGTGGCAAAATATTTATTTCAGAACCGGGATCCAATTTTATGTTCACTGCTTTGTCCTCAATCAGTATACGCTCCCTCCACTCATTGATGTGGGTTGTTCTAGTCCCTCTAGGATACACAGAATTGACTGTCACCGCATCACAGTATAGACTCTCACTAGAAGAATGCTTTGCTTTTACCTCCCGAACTTTCCGAACTCTGCACGAGGCAGCAAAGTGATTCATAATGCCACATTTGGCACATTTTTTTCCATATGCTGGGCATTGTCTGGCCTTGTGCTGTGTCTGGCACCTTGAGCAGTTGTACTCACCGTTATCACCAAACTTGCTGTTTTGTCTTGGGCGTGACGACTTCCTATCCTTAGTGGACACAAAGTCACAACTTACACTATCGTGAGTAGAACTCCGAGCTTGAATCTCCTTTGCTTGTTGTTGACTTTGTTCCATCAGACGGCAGTGTGCAGCAACTTTAGTAAGAGTAGCATTGTCTAACCTCAGCAGAGACTCCCGAACGGACGAATCTCTGATGCCCTGTACGATGCGGTCAACCAGCATATTCTCTTCCTGCGAAACTGGGCGCTCATAGCCACATGTTTTAATCAGGCGGCGGCAATCAGTCAAGAAATGATCAAAAGTCTCACCCTCAAGTTGCACACGCTGGTTAAAAACAAACCGTTCATACAAAGGATTTGTTTTTGGTGCCACGAACACGCGATACGCTTCCTTTACTTTAGAATACACAAGCTTGTCCTCCGGTGGGATGTCGAAAGTTTCGAAAAGGGCTCGTCCTTGGGAGCCTAACATGTTTTTGAGTAGGGCGATCTTAACCTTATCTGGGCCCTCATCCTGGCCCGTTGCGATTAAATAATTTTCAAAATCTCCTTCAAACACTTCCCAGTCTTTTCGGGCCGTGGGACTCTCCAAGTCGACAGAGTCAGGGAGCTTTACAAGATTGAGGCCTGCCATGGCACAAACAGAAAAAAACTATACGATTCAGTCTGTCAACAACATTGTTCGATATTCACTATTAACCACCGACGTCCGACAAACACGTGTCGACAAACAAACGCACACCTACAGGTTATATCACCTATAGCACACAAATCCAACGAACATGGACGAACTGAAATATGAACACAATCCTACCGACTGCGCCATGTTTTACTTGAGATCATAGGTTTTAAGTTGTAGATAAGCAAGTGCATGTAGTTAGCACTTAATATTCTTTATTGTCCGTTTACCGTGGTACATATACAGGCGCCATAACCGGAACTGACATTCACCTGTTATCAGTGATGCCAACCATCACGAGCAAGGCAGATGTACAACAGTGAGTGTATGGAACCACACATTACTCACTTTAGAAAGGTTATGAGTTTAATCTTTACCAGCTGCATTTGAAAAAAGAAGAAGAAGAAAAAAAGGAGCACGTGTAACTCTGTAGACACGACAGAAGTAAAACTTCTTTGGCAATACAAACCTCTACTCGTGAGTACATTGTAAGGTGTAAAATGGCAGAACGAGAGAAAGAAAACAATTTTCTAAAAAAAAAAAACTTATAGGATTAATAGAATTTTAGGAAAGTATTTAAAAAAATTCAAAATTAAAACATTATAGCCAAAATATCAGTTAAAATTTTAATTTATCTCCTCGTTATGTACTCTAATGTTGATATTATAGCTTTTTGGTAACTAAAATATGAAATGTACGTAAGCAAAAGTTATCTTTTTTTGAGTGGGGGGCAATTCATCACACAAAGAGGAGAACGAAAAAGAGCCCAACAATGTATATAGCATATGTAGTACTCTATTTATCTATTTGGCCAAGTATCTATTCTCTGTCCTTTTCGCATCAGAAACTTTCACAACTATGTTTCATGAAAACATTGCATTGAAATTTTACTCTCATCGCGACCAAATAAGTTTCACTTCGAAAAGTGCTGACTAGTAATTGGTTTAAAGCTGTAAGCCAGTTATTTCTTCGAAACATTTTTTTCTTCTTCTTCACAGAATGGTTTTTATAAAGCCTGCCCAGTTAAAATTAACCAAGAAGTTATAATGTGTATAAATGTATATACAAATTTTTTTTCAGCTATGATTCTACATTTCTTTGGATGAAAAAAAAACTGGTTATTATGCTAAGCACAGTTCATGATAGCTTGTGCAACTTTCTGCAAATTATTTTAAGGGTACTGTCTTCACCAAGTTCTTCAAGATCATCCTCCAACGTGTCATTGTGTCTTTCTTCTTCAAGAACATAGTAGTCTGGGTAATACTCTGTAGAGAACAGCATATTTCAAGAGCTATTAATATACATACACTAATACACTTTATGCACTCGAAATATAAAGTAAATGTATCTATTCAGATGCAGGACCATCGAGAGGGGAATTGGGGGATGGGGCAAAATCCCCAGAGCTCTAGCACCAAGAAGAGCCAGGTTGAGTTCCAAAATATTTTTTTTTGTGCTAGTGTTTACTCTGATAGTAGGACAAAAATTACAATTATATTGCTAATAAAATTCATGGGAAACCATGCAAGTAGTTATGCAATTTTTCCAGATCATATTTACTGTTATTGCTACGGTAACTTTTAGACTTTAGATATAAATATTTTTTTCCAGTTGTAGGTTTTGAAAAAAATTGTACATAAATAATGGGGAGGGGACCCGACAAAATTTTTTGCCCCCAGACCCTTAGTATTTCTCGATGGATCTGTTCACAAGATTCATTAAAAAGGTATTAATACACATCACACATTAAAAAAAGTCCAAAGAAGGGTTAATTTGCAATATCCAATAAACATGTAATCAAACAAAATAATATTGCTTGCAAAATAATAAAATAGCACTTAACAGTTACAAACTGTAGGGGGGAAACAGCGCTGAAAAATTTATACCACGTTTCACTACTGAGAAATTTCAATATCAAAGGTGAGAATCAACATCAAAATATTCTTTTATAATCAGACATTTACTATCTGAAAATTGTTACCATGAGACATATTTGAATATTTTGGATAATTGGACAGTTACAAAGAAAGTCTTTTTCATCCTAAAAATTGCGTATGCAATAAAAATCAAACACTAGGCCCTACTTTACTTGTTTAAACTAATTCTGATATAGTAATATCACATGCCCTTACATCCTTCAACTAATATGTTTAAACTAAAATTATTATTTTTTATTTAATTTAATTTTTTATTTATTTATTTAACTCTTTACCACTTTTATTTAGGAAATAAGGCTCCAGTTATTGCCAACAAACAGAGAAGATGCATTGCACGAAAAAAAAAAAAAAAAAAGAATCTAATTTAGTTCCGAAAACTTAAAATCGAATTACTACAACACAAAAGCCACTTAAAAGTCACAAACGTTAACAAGTGGCTAGCTTTCTGTGCTAAACTGTCAAGAGTTTTGTTTCCCGTAAAAAAGCATTAGCAATTTGTTAGGTTGGCTACAGTTATAAAATTGCATTGTTCCCCTCTACCAGCTGAGTGGCAATTAGCAGTCGTAACTACCAGCATATTAATAAGATAAACTAGAAGTTGTGCTGTGTATTTTGCCTTCGGGGAAAAAGCAAACCCACCTTGCCCGATCTCGGTGTCCAAAGGGAAAGAGCTGGTCCAGTCGCCCAGGAACAGGACGTGGAAACTTTGTACCAGGAACCAAAGCACCTGACCCAGCAGCCAATCCAGCAGCCACCCCACGTGGTGCA
Source organism: Bacillus rossius redtenbacheri (assembly GCF_032445375.1). Lineage (NCBI taxonomy): Eukaryota > Metazoa > Arthropoda > Insecta > Phasmatodea > Bacillidae > Bacillus > Bacillus rossius. Next base: position 15,694,469 of record NC_086343.1, on the reverse strand, counting down.
GCGGCTGCAAGAAGGGGCAACGCTGCATCACCGCGCATGCCACTGCCGCTCGCAACACGCTGGTCTGCTTCCCTAGGGCTGGCGAGACCAGCGGCAATGAAACACTTCTGCCATGAGGCGAAGGTAAAAAAATATTATGTGCGGCCCTAACACGAGTTGGAAGTGTGAAACTTCACAGATGGAGGGATGAGAATTGAAGGGTGCACAAATATTTGAAAACATGTACACACGTATGAAAGCATGTATATAAGTGTAAACCTAAGTGAGTGTTTAAGATTGTGTCCAAGTAATAGAGTGAAAAAGTATGCAAGCAAGCTGTAAGGCAAACATACCATCCAGCGCTGCTATCTGTGTTTTCGGCAAGTAATTTGAGAGCAAAACTATGATACAAATAAAGAACACAGTGGAGATTCACAATATTGTGTGATGACGAAAAACCTGCAAAGAATCGCAAAGTTGTATGACTACTTTTTTTGTTATTCTCCTCTCCCTCGCCAAGCATCCCACTCCTGAAGGTCACAATTTTTGTTTTACATCCTGGAATTAACCAATGGGCTGTTAAGGAGTTTCACTTCAAAAACAAGCCAAACCTTCACAGAGTATTTCGGACCATCTGATTGCAAAGACAACGGTGAGAATTGCAGTTTTCGCGTGTTTTGGTTTAACACCTCGCCAACAACGAGGACATTAGACACGAACATAAAAGTGACTTTAGGGAGGGAATAGACCATGGCCTACATCAAGGAACCATTCAAACACATGAATTTGCTTCGTTTCTGGGTTTTAGCCACATCGAAGGCAAAGATTTCCCCAATGTTTCGGTCGACCGTGCAGTCGCCATCTTCAGGATAGCAGTTATCTACTGACAGTAGGTAAATGCTACCCTGAAGACGACGAGTGTGTGGTCAACTGAAACGTCAGTGAAATCTTCGCCTCCGACAAGGCTAGAAATCAGAAGCAAAGCAACTACAAACAACAGCCACAAAAACCTATGCTGGGATTTTGAAAAAATAAAGAAAAACTGAATAAAAACTGATGTGCCGGGATTTGAACCCAAGTTTCCATAAAAACATCAACAGATGAAATCTAGGGGAAAAGAGTACAAGTCAAACAATGGCCAAAATGGGATTAAGTCAAAATTCGCTAACAGGAAGAGCCTGTATAGAATAGTCAGCCGTAAACACTTTTTTTTTTTACAAAATAACATCGGGTTTTGAAAAGAATATGTTATGGTAGTTTTCAATCCCTACTGGGAAAATAAGTACATGTCAAAACTTTACTTATACATACTCTTATTCCCTGGTAGCCTAGAATTATTGCCTGCACTACCCGTACATTATTCACTCTTCCAGTTTACAAGCAAGGCAGACTACCTGTAGTTTCTGCACGCATCCAACTACAAAAATAAATGTGTGACTAGCAAGAGTGGCACACCTTAACAGCCTGCATTTTAAACGTACTTGCAAGTGGTTGCATTTGGTGTGTAGCCAATAAAAACTTGAATGTTTAATTTAGTGTGTAGTTTCTTGAAAATAAAAAAAAAATATTTTTTAGGTAAACTACGTGTACAGCGAAACATTACTTAATTCTCTTCCAAATTGATCCTTAATCCTTTATAACAAATTTAAGAGTAGCTCAAATTAATTTTGATCAATTTATTAATAAGGTACTTTGCTTCACAATAACTGAGATTAAATAATAACGCACCACATACTCAATGTTAACTTTTAAATGCATGTTCACATAGCTTTTTTCTTAAGGTTATTAGTTATTATGTATTGCCGCTTTAAATCTGAATAAGTTTCATCTAAGGTTGTCTTACATTCCAATTTGTACAGTCTGAGTAGTCTAAACGTTCAAAGTCTACTTAAAAGCTGATCAGTTATAAAATTTTGGATTTCAAGTACTCACAGTAAAAAGCATATTAGCTGCACTCATTATTTCCAAAATCTCTTCAAAACACAAGGACTGGTAGTCAAACATCCTCAATTTTTTGAAAATGCCGTTAAACTTCATGGTTTCAAAAACTCCGCCATCAATTTCACCAAAGAATTTGCCGGTGTCATTCTTCCTCTCGGAAACAATCACGTAGCCATTGCTGTCGAGAATGTAGCAATCAAATTCTCCAGACGTACAGGTGTCCGTGCATGTAGCACACTGGGGGAAAAAAAAAAATATATAAAAACAATTATTTCCATCATATTAGAATTTGCTATAGTGGTAAACAATGTGATATCAAGAATAGATAATTGTTAGTGTTTTATCTTACACCCTATATAGGGTTCAAAAATGCTAACGTGACAGTTTGATTATAAATACACTCAGTTTTAAATTCTGAAATACTATCTCTAAATGAAGCACTTATTGCTAGAGCTAAAATTTTGAAGGTTTTATATATTGACCAATTTCGTTGCGAAAAATTTCAGATTTCATCGTTATCGTTCTTGTTATCATGAATGTCTTACATTACATAGGTATGTCATTAACATCAATTTTAAAAATATCAATTTATTCAAGTTGCAGCATGTATCACATATTATGTATCAAAACAAGAAACCATGTTATTGCAACTATTAAACATACAAACAATGTCTTAGTGGATCTAAAGAAACAAATACATCCAAATACATCTTCTTTTGGTAGGGTAATGGAACTTTTAACACAACATATGCCAGAATTAATTGGCGGTTCTGCTGATCTTACTGGGTCAAATTGCACTAAATATAAGCACATGCAGGTAATAGATAGCAATAAGTATAAAGGCTCTTCTGTCCACTATGGAGTGAGAGAGCACGCTATGGTAGCTTGTACGAATGGTATGGCTCTTCACGGTACGATTCTTCCTTATGGTGGCTTCCTTATTATGACTTCCTTAGAAGTCATAATAAAAAATATTTGTATGTATTTACATGTTTTTGATTTCTTTTTGGAGCTTGACATAGTTTCAAATTTTAATTTTACCTTTTGTCAATAATACTATTAATATTAATTAAAAAATCTATATGCAATTTGGCCAATTTGGGATATCCAACACTTAATTTAAGCATTTCTTTACTATGTTTCTTTATAGGCATTTTGCCACATCTGTATGGCATCAGACATTGGCCGCTTTTATTTACTAACTTTCAATTAAGTTATTCAACAAAAACATACTTTTAACTTTGTCAGTACACTTTGAAAAAAAAAATTAATGGAACTAAATAAGATTTTGTACATAGTACATAATTATCTCAATTTTCTAAACTAAACCTAAATTTAATTTTTTTATGAATTGAAATTTTCATTTTAATTGACAAAAATTAGTCATTCAAATGAATTCGGTTTGCTCTTTGTATTTTTACTTGCATTTTAGTAATATGTAGTGTAGGTACTGACTTCAATTTCAGTGTTATCTCAGTTTTATTATTATTATTCCCCACAAAAAAACATTGCATCTACTCACTGCCCATGTTATTTATTACATGAAAGGAATAAAAAATAATAATTTGTGCATGTTTATTAAGTTCCAAACAATTTCCTGGAAAATCTGGCCCCTTGCAATACGTAACCCCGGGCTAGTGCCTGCCAACAGAGGTAGCTTCGTAACATTTTTACTGTTTTTTTTTTTTTGTGAGTTTTATATATGATTATGATATACTGTACTATGTGATATAGATTAGATTGTGTTCTAATGGTGATGTATTTATACTTAATTTTGTTTACTGTAATTATGTATTACTTTTCTTTTATATATAATATTATCTAAATAGGTGCTTATTCTTGGAAGTGCAGCTGTTTTATTACTTTAATTTTGTATGTTTTTAATACTGTTCTGTACCTGTTTATGTGTTTGTATTTTGTTTATTTGTATTTTTTTTATGACATATTCTATACCATTATAAAGTATGGTCTATTGCAGTGGTTCCCAAACTTTTTCAGCTGGCAACCCACCTTTCCTTATAGGAATACCTCCACAGTCTATCGGTCCATGGCAGAGTAAAAAAACTTTTTTGTACCTATTGTATCCCTTACTTATGTATATATAATTTACCTCAAATATTGCATATATATATATATGTATATATATGCTTTTTTAAAGATATCTCTTGATTATTGATAAACAATTTTGTGTTCTGATTTGACAATGGTTGTCAAAATATAAGCACTTTGTTACTTTGTAGCAAAACAGTTATTTATTTAACAATAAATATGGGTTTGCACACAATTCAATTTGTTTCGATTTTTTCTTATCTTTTCTGATGGTTTATTCGATGGTTTCTGATAGTTTTAGGATCGAGTCGCGACCCACCTGTAACCTTTCCGCGACCCACTAGTGGGTCGCGACCCACCGTTTGGGAACCGCTGGTCTATTGGATGAAATAAAAATCAATCAATCAATCAATCAATCAAAACAGACAAAAACTGGCCCCTTGCAATATACGTCGCCCCGGGGCCAGTGCCTGCCGACAGGCCGAAAACAAACGGCAGCTGCACCTGGTGGGAGGGACTCACGTGCTTCTTGCCCGTGATGCTGAAGAACCTGGAGCGCAGGGAGGAGTGGCGGAACTGCAGCCCCACGACGGACGCTGGGGCCTCCCGGCCGCCGTCCCGCGGGAACACCGCGTAGCTGGCCGTCACCGAGGTGTTCTCGTCGTCACCTGCCACACGCGACCGTTCCGACATCCGACATCTGGACCTTCTGGACCACGGCCGTGCTCGGCAGTGTTGTTAAAAGTACTCGGAAAAAGTAATTGGGCTCAATTACAATTACTGTGGTGATAATGTTAATAATTACAAGTAAAAATTACTTTACATAGAAGTAATCAGTAAAATTAGAATTACAATTACTTTCCGCTACCATTTTAAAACTGACCTACGATTAAATTTTTTTACACTTTGTTAAATTAATAAACATACATATATATGTTTTGTTAAAATATGATTTCATGTAATTATTAAATTTATTATCTTTAATTAAATGAATAATATTTGAGGACAAACTTGCTTGAATAACATCAAAAGACTTCATACAAGTAGTGGAATTGACCTTACAGATAGATTCCCTCTCTTGATGGCAAAAACATCTTTACCAACACTAAAATGATGCTCAACTTGATGACAGCGCTGTGTTATATTTTTAAAATGCAGATTTTAGGATAGGGTAATGTTGGAGACACTGCAAGTCACTATAACTCTTCATTTTTGATCATAGATGTTGTGCATACGATCGTAGAACTACAAGCGTAAAATTATAAACTTTACTAATACAAAAGTGTATGATCTTCTTGTTCTTAATTGTATTCATTATACGTTCCGAGAATAAAAGTAACGGCAAGTATATATAAAGTATCGATTACCTTCATGTATCGATTACAATTAATGTTATGCATTCCGATTACAAGTACGAATTACATTTTTTAAATGTAATTCGTTACAAGTATAAATTACTTGAAAAGTAATCTTTACAAGTAATCCGATTACTTTGAGGGCGTACCGGTGTTGAGGTGAGAATATCGGTGGAAATTAATGGGCGCCACCACGTGAGTGGGCACGTGGACCCGGCTGAAAGACTCTAACTCAGGGCGTTACGTGGCCCCTGTGCGGCAAGATATTAGCCCTCCTGATGTTTTACGCAGCTCCTGTCCCTAACTAAGCCCGCTCTCAGCGTCGGGCACGCTCCTAATTGTCGCAGTGGGCTCTCAGGGCGTCCCACACGCCGCTGACCAGGTTAAGGACCCACGTAACTCAGTTAATTGGTTTTTATTCTACTCACGGTACACATCTTTACACGATCCTCCGTTGATGCAACTATAAAACGCCCGAGGCACGAATCAGATTAGGTGAGGAGGCGGACCACGCACGTGGTCGCCTCAAGGTACAGACACGTCCGCCCTCGGCCGGCGGGAGAGAGAGACTGGGCTGAGCTCATGGCTTGCGGGAGGCAACATGGCGCCCCTTCGCGCCGAACACAATTACCATTACAACTTAGCTGTAGCGTGCCCCGGGTTACTATTAGAAAATACATAAATCCTTTTACAAAAATTAGTAAATTGCTTCCGTCCAGACCGTCTGTAATATGTAGTTACTTATATGAATAAAAAATGGTTTAAATGAAGTTGAATGCTAGTTCCTCCGCCGCCCGCTAGGGAGCGTCCTTGTTCGTGCTTGCACTTATTAAATAACCAAACATCATGAATTAGTTAAATAAAAGACACATACATAACCGTCGTGACACTATTTAGGGGCGAAAAGAAAAAGGATTACAATATTTATTAATATATATTAGGCGTGCGGCGCACTGCAGCTAAGTGCCCTCTTGCCGGGCAAGCAACACACGCACACACGCACGCACAAGCGGGAGGTTTGAACAGATGGTGGTGTTTGGGGCGGTGGCATATCGGGCTCAAAGGGGCCGCAGGCCCGGACGACGTCAACTTGTAATTCGTTACTTAACAACACTGGTGCACGGTTATGTAACATCACAGTTATCTTAACAAGGATACCAAAGAAAAATTAATAATACAGTACAATGGTACTCGAAGCAAGTTGTGACGAGCTGCTATTTAGAAAGAAAAGAATTCTGGGCAGGCTGTATTTTGGACTACGGCCGCCAGTGGGTTTGTTTCATGAATCTCCATCGCGCTGGACGGGAATATTGTGTGTGAAATAAATAAAATAATTTAACAAAAATAGATGTTGCTTTTTTTTTTTGACGTGAATTCGATGAACGTCTTACTTGACTGTTGGGTGGCCACGCCAGAAAAAGTGTGACACCAAAAATATGTACTTTGCAAAGGCTCTAATTCAGAAACTATAAATGGCAGACAAATATATAAAATTGCATTATATAAATCATTATGGCATATAACAATAAATACACACTTCATATCATTGATATAAATAAATAATAATTTATATTTCCCAGACACTTGGAGCCTTCTTTGATGCCTTTAAATGTTAGGTACTTTAGTTATCATAGAACTTATCAATGTGCAATAAATAACGTAATAATTGAGATATGATTATTATTTATTTCATAAACAGGTAAAATTAACATAATTTTCTTAGCTCTATGTATTGAGCTTCCTTATGTAGAATAAATTTAATTGTCATAATATTATAAATCAGCATTAACAGACTTGGCATAAAAATAATGTGCATTTGGTTAGCACAAAAAAATTTTTACTCTTTAGCCACTATTTCATCTTTTATTGTACTATTGGATTTTGTAGATGAGATCAATACATCTGGGGAATCAACGATTGAATTTTCATTATTTGATAAATTTTCTATACTTTCAATGTCTATACTATGCAATTCTGCATCTTCAACTTAGATTATTGACATTTTTACACTATTTGAGTTCTTTTATCATAGAACTGAAAGAATTATTTCACAAGTCTTTCTTTAAATTCTTTTGATTTTTCTTTTAGATCTTACAATTTGATCCTTGTGTTCTAAATATTGACTTGTATTAATCCACAAAATTCGCAGTAGTTGAAATAATATATAACAATAATTAATAAATCACATTCAATACGGCATCTGTTGATATTAGATGCTGAGGTGCATCTTAACATTATTTTATGTTAGCAGTGTTCACAGAAAAAAATTCTTCTTTAGTGCCCTTCCAGTCATCCATCGACCACAGCAATGGCAATGCCTTCCCATTCCACTACCTATTTCTGGAGAAATTACACTTTTTTTAGGGACTTATGCATTGTTTTGATTATTGCTAAAAAAAATTATAGAATAGTGACCCTTACAATTTTTGGCATTTCGTCCACAACTATACATTACAATACCTAACTTCAGTATTAAAACTAATTAATTAAATTTTATTTTGATAAGGTTCCTTCAAATATCACAAACGTAAAATTAATTTTGAACTATTTCTATTGTCTTTTGACATATTGCGACACCAAACCACGAAAAACTCAGCTCATCATTCATAACCACTGGCTCAACTGACTCTATATCAATATCAGAATCATCAGAGAGCATATCCACGTCCATTATCGAACAATTTTCTGCATTCCCCGTCTCTTCTCGGGAGGTAAACTACTTTTTGCCTCGTTCGATACCTTCAACACTTCTCTGCATTTTTAATTGTTTCTGTTTTGGCGATTTCGCTTGTTTTCATTCTTTTATCCAACACAACCGTTTTATCTTAGGCATTTTGCTATTAATGGCTTCAAAACCAAAGTTAGTAACTTTATAGTCATTCCACTCAACTAGCACCACTCGATGCTCACTCACGAGCAAATTGAAGTTTAAATCACACAAACCGGTCTATTTCTTTTGGAGTTACAGCTATCAATGAATTCAATTCAATGCTTCCCATCAACGCTCATTACATCATCACTGCAAATGTTAACCGGGTGAGTCAACCACTAGCAAAGTCTGCTCTACTACGATATATGTATGTACTTCAAATTTGTAGGTTTTGTGGTTTACGAGTTTCAATCGGTGTTGAATACTCAGCAGAAGCAGGGGTGTACATGAGGGAAGCAGAAACCCAACAAAATCCTGCATTTGCTCCTGCTGTCAAAATCAGCTGAAGTAAACAAGACCATGTATTTTTGTTTGTTAACGGTAATCTACCAATGGACCAGAAGCATATTGAGAATTTAATTTCTAGAGGAAAAGGAGGGGAGGGGGGGAATCGAATCACTTTGCCTGCTGCTTTCGAATTCTTTACATTATATGGGAATGATTTTTTTAAATTGATTTTTTAGTGATTTCATGGGGGGAGGGGGAGATATGCCCTCCCTCTTACGTATACCCCTGCAGTGGACATACCTACATTTTGTTGACATTTCTATATTTGTAAAAAAGATTTTGGAAAACTAGGTAGAAACAAAGAAAATAAATTGGCAATAATTTGTGAGCTTGAAGTACATACCAGTATTGCAAAAATGAGTTAGGTAAAAAAAAAAAGTGTATGATCAAACATTAATCAAATTAAATTAAATTAAATTAAACTTTCCAAATTATTTGATCTACATTAGTTGTGTCGGACTCGGTTCCTCTGGTTTTCATCAATTTAACTGGCACCAATAACTGTAACTATAATCCCAGTACCAGGAAATTAATGTGGACATCAGTCTCATATGGTGAAAATGGCACAAATGTCAGTGTCATTTTGGTTTCATCGCAATTTTCCATTAAATATTGTTCTACAAAAATTCATATATATAAAAAAATTATTATTTTCAAAATACTATAAGTAAAGCCAACAACTTAATCCAGAAAGTTTTTTGAAAAACATCTAATTTACTAAAGTATTCCAAAATGACTACAGGTTTCAGATGAACTACTGATGTTAGGAAGAATAAATTACCTGTGCGTACCTGCTGCGAACGGCACAGAAAAAACGAACGAATCTTGGTTGATCTGATGCTGCAACACAGCACTCTTGTACCAAGGCTCTTCTATTCCGTGAGTGTGCAAGTCTCCGAACTCCCTGTGGGCAAGTGGCAAAACCTTTCACTGGCTGGATTACACACTGGACTGAAGGAAAGGTTTCTAAATTACTTGCTAACTTTATACGGCTTGCCTGTAGAAAATTTTATTTATGAACAACAGCATGATTCATATGCATTACAGGAAGGTAATACAGATAATGCATTTATGTTGTTTCCATTATCAATATCTTTTGTTTGATAGTAGAATATTGTTACATCATTTCTGATATAAATAATGGTTACTGATTGCTTAACACAAGTTATTTAAAAAAAAAAAAATATTTTTTTTCCAACCAAATTATTATTATTGGATCTGTAAAAAAAAAAACTGTACATGATTAAAACTGTAGCATATGTGCTATGGTAATCAGCTTATATAAATATATACATATTTTAAAATTTTCACGATATGAATGTATTATTAATTGAGAAGCAACCCAAACTTACTACGTAATTCCTCCCTTATATCCTCGGACATTAGTAGATAGAGATGTGTAGGGTGGATTAAATCTTTAAGTGTCTTTGATGAGATTGAATACATTAAGGTTAAATTCTAGTCTACACTGTCATTATAAACGATAAGGGATGATGATAGGCTAACAGAGCACTGACAGAATGAATGGTGGGGAAGGGAGGAGGGGACCACAGTACCCTGAGAAAACAAGAAAACCGTACTAGCTCACTGCAACATCTGCCATGTTTCCCACTTGCTGGATATCAGGGGTTAAAAAACGTCTGGAATCGAACATGGATCATGTATATGGGGGACTTTGATACAGAAGGGACCCACCTGGACAGGGGTGTATTTGTGTTGGTGAGGCGGGATGATAAAAAGCGATGCTCGCTGGTACTCCTAGCACGGTATGTATTGCCTCCAAAACCAAAGCTGTGGACTGGCGCAGTCTTCTCATTGTGCATAGTGTAGTGGCACAACTATGTATGCCTACACATTGTTCGATAAATCTATCTTGTTGTTAACTATGGTGTGTGATTTGTGTATTTCAAACATAATGATGTACCAAAAAACACAGTTTAAAAACAAAATACGGTAACAGAACCACACATCCACCCTCAGCATGTTCTTAAATGCTTTTCGTAAACGGACCCCACTCGAATATCTTGAGCAGTTTTCAAACTGTGTGGTTTCCTCTGAAACTCTGCACAATGTTTGTGCGCCCGGGTAGACGGGGCTCTTAAGAAACAAAATGGCTCAATAATCGTAAGCACACCTCTAATTTCCTGCTACGAGACACGTGTAAAACTTCAAGAAATTTGATTTTAAATAGCAGCCTTACACTTACATGCCACTCGCTATGCTTTCTTCATTTTCTTCAACGTGCTCCCATCTTGTAAGTCCACTGTGTGTTGCCACAAACCTCAGTGTGACCTTGTACGAGTCCACTAGTTCCTTGCTGAAATGCAAACACATCAAATGCTGATACATTTACGGTGAGACACATAGAACAGATATTAATTAATATGAATATTCAATATGTAACATATTTTCATATAACATATCATATAACATAACATTTAAAATTTTTCTGCCTAGTACAAATCACTTTTAATTACTCCCTTGTCTCGACATTTTTACAGAAATAAAATCGGACATAATTTCCAACATGGGATGTGACGATTTGATTAACACATACTCAACTTTGTTGCGGTATATCCACTTCTCATCCCTGAAAAATGGTTCTGTGACTTCTGCGTCAAATAACAGCAGCTGCAACAAGTCTTTATCGCCTAGAAAAAAGATAGTAAATCTTGATTCATGATTTGGAACATACAAACCTATCAAATCAATAAAACATTAATTTTCCCCAAAATAAATATCAAACTATTGTTTTGTAAAGAAATTGATAAAACAAATATTAAAACCAAGGCAGAAAATGTAATTGGATAATGGAGTTTCTTGTGAAGGGCAGTCAAGATGATTTTTTGCAGAACATAATAGATTCATAGTAAACTTTCATGTTTAATAGAGACCTACAAATGTTAGTTATCGTATTAGCTATAAAAGGCTAAACTTAATTAATCATTAGAATTTACATTATTTTCATCTATAATGATGAAATTTGACAAGTTTTGGCCACAAAAATCCACTCATACTTGAAATGTACTATGGATAACCTGATTTCTGAAATAATTATTTACATCTATTATTCATGATGATAAAAGAATTCTCAGGTGAGTATCACACTCATAGCTAATGTTTCTTACAGTATTTGTCCACATGTATAAAGTAACACAAACAAAATATTATAATAAAAATACGCTAGAACTAATAATAACGGTAAATCATTTAGTTAAATTAAAAAATTAAAATTAAAATAATAAAATGCTATTTAGGAAAATGCCAGAATAGAAGCAAAATACTATTAACATACTAATGTAGTAATTGCAATTTAGAATGTTCATAAACTGTCAATCATTAATGTATGAATTATACAGCAACAAAGATTATTTTGAAATAATTTATCCAAATGATTAAAAACCACATTCACAGAGACTACGAAAAAATTAGGTCCCTCAATTCACAGTGTACTGTGAAAAAAAATTTATTATTTAAGTTATCTTTCAGAATAATGGCCACAAAAACATTAAAAAGTGGTAAAATGTTACAAAAATAATTTCATCTGAAATAGGTACTAACAATGAAATCAATCAAGTTGTAACAAAAAAAATAAAAACATCTGTATAATTTAAGTTTCTGAAGAATAAGAAAAAGGCTGTCTACTAGATTACATTTGAAAACCAAATTAGTACATCTTTTAGCATCTTCATCTGCTTGTAAAGAAGAAAGAAATAAACAAGCATGAAAAATGGAGATCACCTGCCGGAGGAGTGGGTGAAGGGAGCAGATGTGGGACAGAAGATCGCAGCCCGTTTAATTGATTTTGAAAAAATGCTTCTGAAAGGTTCCCCACGAGAAACTGATGAATAAAGCGGAGGGGGGTTGTAAGGGACAGGAGGGTGGGGGAGTGGACTGGTGGTTTCCTTCGGAACAGGGCACAGATGATACGTGTGGAGGATGAGATGTCTGAGGGAAGTGTCGTGTCGGGGGATTGTGCTAGGCCCACTGCTCTTCACCGTCTTGGTGAACGATTCAGGGGTAACACGAGACTCTTTGCGGAAGACTGTGTTGTGTGCAGGGGCGAAGCCGGAGGGGGGGGGGGGGTTAGGGTTTCAAACACCCCCCCCCCCCTCCCTTAGCACCAAATCTTTAATTAATTTCTTATTCATCACTCAAACAAATTTCATATTAAAATTAATAAAATTTTTACCATTACAATATTTAAATTTAAGAACCGAAAACTGCTAAAATAGCACTATTTTACACCTTAAAAACCAAATTTTCCTGGGGGAGGACCTTAATACGGGGGGGGGGGGAGGGGGGTGCATGCTTCTTAACACCCCCCATACACAAATCCTGGCTACGCCACTGGTTGTGTGTGGGGTTGCTGGGTAGGGAAGGAGGGAGGGAGGGAGAGAGGCAGGAGGATTTCAACCGGCTGGTAGAGACGGTGGAAAGGAATGACGTGAAGGTAATCGTGGGCAAGACGAAAGTGGTACGGTTTGCTACGAAAGAAGAACGTTGTTAAGAGGCTCAACCACTGGAGGTGATATTGTGACAGGCGAGGCCTAGAACTATAAATACCGAGAGGTACTGCTGCAAGGAAATCTGTGGTGGGAGTCCGTACCTCTGCAGTGATTACTACGTATTTGTCTTTACGTGTTATGCCCACCATTAAAATCTTATGACTGTCGGTGGGCAAGTTAAAAATTTAATTAAACTAAAATATAAATAATAATAAAAGTAAAAACCTACAATAGGTCATTCCCATACACAAACAAAGGCAAATCACTAAATTTTAATGGGAAAGTCAATACTCACAATAATAACTGCCTTCTTCAACTGGCTGCCTGGAACAGTTGGCTGCTGAAAATTTAACCCACACAATCAATATATAATCCTACTAGGAGGTTGTAAGGTGCCTTTGGTGCCCGTTCAAAAAGGATGAATATAGCAAATAATTTAATTTAATATACACAAAATTTAAATTCAAAATCTTTTAATGTTGTGCAAATGAAAATTATTACTAATATATAAACATATAAAATTATTAAAAAAAAAATTACATTTACATTTGCACTTACATTTTCTATTTTATACACATCTCTAAAGGGCGCCACACACGAACAGTCCAAACTGACAGTTTAGACTTTACAGTCGGAACTGAACAGCCAGAACTGCCGTGTGTGTGCAAGGACGTTGGACTGAACAGTTTGAATTGATGGACTGACGGACTGATAACTTTCCATCAAATCGGACTGTGGGCTCGAAAGCCCACAGTCAGAACTGCCCTGTGGGGGTATAGACAATCCGTCAGTCCAAACTGTCAGTCCAAGCAATCAGTCCATTTAATCAACAGCTGAACTTCGTAGCAGACGTCTTTGTTTATATAATCTCTGTTTTCTTTAGTTCTAGGTTTGTGTCATAGAAAAGGGAGAGATATAGTTTGTGTTTATTGTGAAATAGATTTATTCCTCTGAAATGGCTTCCTGGTCGAAAGATTTTCTTGCTAATTTTATGGAGTTGTGGCATGAACATGAATGTTTGTGGAACATCAAAAGTAAAGATTACCACAACAACATTAAAAATAATACCTAACCACAAGACTGATCGTGTGTGGGGAAAGCTTCAGTTCAGTCCAAACTGTCGTGTGTGGGGGCCTTAAGGAGTAGGCTAATATTTGCGCTTCGTGATACGCTTGTCTCTTTGGCGTTACAGAGTCAATGAGTCAGTGATCAGCGTAACTATACACAAGATTACAAGACACTCATCATTACATGAAAACTGTTCATAATTATTACTTCTGTAGTCTCTTTGAGTTTATTTTACAAGGACAGACTTACAGTGGTTGAGAGACTTCCACGATTCGTAGACGTCATCATCAACATCTTCGTATTGATCAAACCACTTCCAATCCTCTGAGGACATCTTTTGAAGGAAGTGTAGTAATTCCTCTTCAGAGGTTGTGAAAGCCTTGTACGAATCATGGTTGTATTTGCAATAGAGCCTGTAAATAAATTATGGAAAGCCATCAACAAGTGCACCAAACATTTTCAAAGAGAGGGAAATCTCAACCATTTGAATTATCCAAGATACAGACATTATTAGAAACACAGTTCTAACAAAAAAACCATTCACGGTTACTTTACACGACTACGGAGAGACTTACGACAAGATCCAGCCTGTTTGTTGGGTTTTTGCTTTTCTTTTTTCTTTTCTTGTTTTGTTTTATTGAAATTTTTACAAAACATTAACTATATGTAGTATCAGCATTCAAAGTGTCCACACCTATCTGAGATAAAAATTCCTGGCTTTACCCTAACTTTCCATGATCAAACTTACGAATTTTCCTGGCTGATTTTTAAAAATATTTTACAGATTTTGCAATTTATTTAAAGAAATAAAGAAAATCCAGCCTTAACCTTTCCCATAGCTGATCTAGATCAAACATAACCTTCCATACACAATTTTATAGCACTACAATAGCATCTGAACATCCAGAAGAAAAAAAATTCAGTCTTTAGTGATGGCAGAATGGAATATGACATTTCCATTACCATCACTGGGGAATTCCCATGACTTTTCCAGGATTTAAAGTAAAATTCCCTGTCTTTACCTGACCAACTAAAAACTTCCCTGACACTTCCCTGAATTCCTCTGAATTTTCAGAATGTTGAAACCCATGGCATTGCAAATTAAGAAATAACCTTTTTGTTTTTTATTTTGTTAATCACATACCTACATTATATACATCTGATTTTTCTTTTAAATTAAGTTACTACAATTTAAATTTTTGCCAAACTTTATCTAAGCACTCACTAAGTTCATTTACTGTGTTACCCATTTTCCAAATATTTCTTTATTCATAATCAGTAACTAAGGCATGTAAGACCAAGCCTTAAGGCAGCATCTTTAAGATCATAGTGGGCTCTATAACACTACGATGCCTACATGGTGTTCATCAATTACTAAATGTTATGACAGGAGTTTGAATCAAACCTCTTACGCTAATCACGTAAATGATATGTGTTCCCAGGATCTGGCTATATATTACATAGAGGATTATTTTTTGAGCTGGGAGGAATCCCAGTTATACAGGAAAAAATGGGAATCTATCTTTCCCAAAACATTCATAGGGAAATTAATTTTTTCCCCATTTCCCGATTTTATAGTGATAGCATACATGTTAATTTGCCAAAATTCTTCATGAAGAAATATTTTCAAAGAAAGCACTGACTGCACTTTAATTAACGTCAATACGTGCACACAATCAAAAATTGTTTCAAGTACAAAACTATCTAGTGTTCTATCATTACTTTGTAGTTTACTTTTATTATAGACTAGCCGGACCACCTGACTTCGCTACGGCAGTTTACATGTAGAAATACTCTCACTGCTTATTATACATGCCTCTCACCGTGAATGTGCCACTGTCGTTGCAAAATTTCTTGCCGTGGATACGCAGAATGCATCAAAAATGCAAAAGCCAGGGGCCATGGTGACAAAGAAAGCATCAACAATGAAATGGCGAAATTTCATCAAATCTTGCTAGTCTTTTGTGGTAAGAAACATTTGTTTGTTTGTTTGTTGCGTATCATTTGCCGGTATTGGAAGTAATAATTATCTACAACCACAGACTACACAGGAAATGCTATGCTGTGGTTAAAATGTTAACACAGTTGAAACTATTTTTAATCATAGTTATGTTCACACAGTAGTAGCTGACTTGATGTATTTATCTTCAACATTATAGATGTAACAACACGTGACTCAAAAGCAAAATAACCAAATGGAAATGGAAATGTAATTGCTGAATAGGTATGAGCCATTGCAAATATCTGAAACAAGTGACTAACTAGAGTATAACAAAAGCTAATTTCATCCTTATTTGCAATTTTTGTTTTGTTTTAATTTTGTGGTTATCATAAAATTGAAAGAAATTAGCCTTATTTTGATGTTTAGTGGTTTGTGAAAATACTTGCCTCTATCAACCTGTAATCACTAAATCTAGGCATATACAATAAAAATGGCACCATTTTTCCTGTGTAAAAGAATATAAATTTTTAAAATTTGTAACCTCAAATAATTCCAAATTCCATTACGTTTCCCCAAGAAAATTTTTCCAAACCAAAATTCCACATCCTGCACAGCTCTAATTATTTTCTTTCCCGATACTGTATTTATTTTTCATTCTTATTCAGGATTCAGGTCACACACTATGATAAGTTTAACTCACCAATCTGGATGAATTTTCCAATTGCTGCCAGAGAAGAACGTTGTCACTGGAATACCTTGCTGCCTGATCGTTTGCAAAACATCACCAACTCCAATTTTGAAGTAACCGTATCCTTGTGGCAATGCGATTCCCATTGTAAACGGAGTACCTGTCAGAGGAGCGTAGAAGTAGTCCTTGTTTTCAACGGCCACACGTTTCTGAGACACAAACATTCAAAAAAATACAAATTAACATTTATTGCCAACAATAAAGGGGCTTTTAAATGCATATAAACATTTAAGAATTTAAAATGTAACAATAATTAAGAAAAGAGTGTTACCATGTCATCGTAGTGGTACTTCATTCTTAACCCCTTCCTGCTACCAACAGTGTGGCTAACAATAGCTTCTCGTAACTGCAACGTAAAAAAAAAAAATATATATTACCAGATTTGTAACAAAATTTCTAAAGGATACCTAAACACAAAGCTAAGCTATCTGTATTGGTATGCAGTTTCCACACCACCAAAAAATAACACATAAGAATATATAAATATTATCCTAATTATTCTCTTATCTTTTAGAACATTTGGTTTTGGACGGAAATTTTTTTATTTCAAATTAAATACAGTAAAATCCAGCCAATGCATAACAACTGCTAATCCAAACGAGTTAAGGGTGAAAATAAACAAAACAAAATTGAACTATATTGTATTTTAAAAATTATTTTAGATGTCTTTACACATTTATCAACATTTTTAGTGATTTTATGCTTTTAAAAGTGTTATGGGGCTAATCCATAAATATAGCGATCTGAAATGTCTCGGCCCCAAAATAGTTTGAATAAACAGGACTCTACTGAAATACTGTATAGATAAAATATGTATACCTAAGTTGAACACATTCTGTACCAGCAAAGCACCATAAATGTTCAATGTTAAAAAAAAAGGATAAATCAAACATTTTCATATATTCCATACAGCCCAAATGTTCCTACTGTTTTCTATTCAATTCATCCAGAATTTTAAAAGAATTTATATAAATTTCTTAGTAAGAGTGACAATAGTGACAAACATTTTTTGTCAAAATATAGATGTACTTCAAATATTTTGAACAGGCACAATAATGTGTATACTAAGAATATTAATAATTTTTTTGTTCTGTAACATTTTTGGTCACCCCTTCAATAAGGCTTTTTTGTATTAAATATTATTTCAGACAAAGAATTTTAGATAATATTATAAGGTTTAAAAAAACTTTGGATTTAATACTAAGTATATGAAATTTTACGCTCATCAGCCACTATTTTTTTTACATCCCTTAAGCTAATGGCTATCAAAATACCTTTTCAGAAAAATGTTGGTTCTTTACTTAGTAGGTTAAATAACTCCAAATGGATACAATAGTTTCAGTTTATTTATATATCTATTAATGGGCCTTATTAAACTGGTCATATATTATTTCAACAGTTAACAGCAGTCAGCGATATGCATTCTATTTATAAAATAAAAACTAGCAACAATATGCATTTTGCAACCATTGCAAAAAAAATTTAAACTTTTTTTGTAGTTTTGCTTTACATGAAATATTCAATACTCACTGCAATTGCACAAAACCATGCATAAATATATGTCAAAATATGACTTTTAAAAAATCATTAAACTATTAAAAAAAATTCTTCCTTAAATCTTGCTATTCTAATTTTCTAATGTGATGTTTACATTCGAGAATATGGTGAACAAGAATTTGATTAAAATTTAATTTAAAAATGTATATATTCACACATGCTTGCAGATTACACATAAGACAAAGCGCTACAGTCTGTCTCACACTTATATTGCTGTGCAGAACAAATTATACCCACGGTTGCCAGATTGATACAAACTGGCTTGTTAACATTAGAATTCTTAATTTGTGTAACATCAACAATTATAATATTTAGTATTTTTTTTATTAATTTTTCTACATGTGGAATTTTCTAAAACGATAAATTAGTATCTTCCGACAGTATTATTACAGTTGTTTACTTTCTGGAAAGAAAAAAAAACATTGATTCAAAACACCAATTATTATTTTAGAGGCAAAACAGTTTGCAGCACTTGGTCACTATTAATAACAAGACATCCCATTAATTATGTGCTATGATGTCCAAACAGAATTTCATCATTACTTCAGTTTTATTACAATTCACGGTAAAATCTTGTACCTAGTTAAGAGATTTGCATGTCAATATAGTTGATTTATGGACCAGTCTAATGGATTACGTACTGTGCATTACAGAATCGCACTGCAAAGCTCTTGGGTGTCGCTGGAACTGATGTTTCTCCCGACGACATTGAAATGCGAGCGTCCTCGTTCAAGGTAAATTATTTCTGCACTTCACTGTCGTCAGCTTTGAAAGAAACTGCGTGCTGCACCAGTTAGCATAATAAAGCTGCGCTAATGAAATAATTCAATTATACAAAAAATTTGATGACAAAACGTTTAAATCCGAGATGGCATCTTTCAGTTACGTTTTCTAAGAAGTAGGAGCTGAATGTTATCACATGATGCTCTTGATGAAATAAAACAAGAAATTGTGTTTCCAAATTTCTCATTTAAAATTTTAATTCACAAAATAAATTTTTTTTAGTGCATTTAAGAAAATTCTCATTGTGTCTAAAACATTTGTGCTCTTTGGGTTTATCCGGCAACAGAGCACACAGAAACCTAGTATATTTGCACTTGTAGCAGATATTGTGCATTATAAAGAGAGAGTAAATTACCATTAAATACACATATAGACAATGCAACCGACTGATGAACTGACCTTAAAGAGAGCTGAAGAGGTGTTGCTTTCTCTCGCCCACACATCTTCCTCCGTGATCTCCACCTCACTGAAGTCGACACTGTTGTAGTTATCCTTCAGTACGCCTCGGAACTGCACAAAGAAAGGTGAAAAACCGCTCGCAAACCAAAATTACGTCCGTCAGCATCCACGAATGAATTATGGCCAACATCTCAACATTAGGTCATTAGAGGTGGGTGAGAGGTGACGAGATGAGAAGAGAATGGAGCATTAATGGAATGCATGGGTGAGGGAGACTGGAGTACCCCAAGAAAACCTACAGGCCCATAGGAACATGTACCAGGATCACTTTGATGGGCTCACTCGAGATAACTATTTTGAAGCATAAAATAATGCAAGACAGCCACTCTTTAGAACCATATTCAGTCACTATTGTTTAGCATGGAGGGATGGGAAATGAGAGACACCAAATTGGTTTCAACAGTTTTTATGCGATAACAATTTTGTATGGTTTTAATATTGAAGGTTAGCCTTCGTAAAGGCAGGTATAACACATTAAGAGATTTTCAAAGACCATTACATAGTGTCTACCTGCAGTATTGTAGTCGTTCGCGAGAAATAAATTAAATTTTGAAAAACCAATTATTTAACAGAAAAAAAAATTATTTCTAGCTGTAAGTCATCATTGACTTCAGTAATACTATTAAATTATACACTATGCTTTAATGAAACACAATTTTGAAAATTAAACGACAGAAAATTTTATGGCCTAAAATCTGTTGAATCCAAGACTGCATATTTTGGTTCCTATATCCTTTCTCTTCCCCTTAACGCACACAAATTGTGAGTTTTAACTCTTACAATGCCAAGTGCAGAATGATATATGTATAGCAAATAAAATATTTTATTTCAATTCAACAAATATTCTTTTATTGAATGGGTGATTTGTAGAAAAATAACTATGAAAATACCTATAACTTACTTCTGTAGAAATGGCAGCAGCACAAAGATTTGTTTTTGTTTTCTTAGAGCAAAGGTGGGGTAAGCCGATTTTCAGCTTGCGCACAAGTGACCAACATCAAAGTTGTGCGACATAAGCAATGCTGCATTCTACCACACAAAACCTTAGTGGTAACATGACTGCTCAACGCTCATAGAATAGGAAGGGGGAAAAAAAAACTCACCACTGGTCTCAGATCTGGGTGTATAAGGATGTAGCCATTGTTGGTAACAATGAATGGATATCCATTGACACCAATCTGAAATTTCATCAGTGCAGCTTTATTAGGATAACTGGTGCAGCACACAGTTTCTTTCAAATCTGACGACAGTGAAGTGCGGAAATAATTTACCTTGAACGAGGACGCTCGCCTTTCAATGTCGTCGAGAGAAACATCAGTTCCAGCGACACCCAAGAGCTTTGCAGTGCGATTCTGTAATGCACAATACATAATCCATTAGACTGGTCCATAAATCAACTACATATATTAACATGCACATCTTGTTACCACGGACAAGATTTTACCGCGAATTATGGTAAAACTGAAGTAAATCTGAAATGTGATTTAATACACGGCACAGCATCTAAATACAAGCAGATAGACTGTGTAACTAACTTGAATAATGAAGCAAAGTGTAATTTTAAAAAAAATTAAATCAAACTCGAAAGTTTTTCACATTCTTAAACATGTAAAGTTTGATGATGATAGTTTATGTATGTACTTTGCACCAACAGTCAATGACTCAAGATAACAAACATGGCATGTGAGATTGGACCTTTAGAACTGTCAAAAATTCTCAAACAAAGCTGGTGACTTAATGTATTAATAAAAACAAATAATTTAAGAGAACAAGCTGTGGGGTCTAACACAGGCCTGAATGAAATGAAGGAAATCCAAGAAATCAAAATGACATAAATTTGTTTAAAAGTAAACTTGATACCCAGAACATCTAACCTAACATTGCTAAATTTAATTATTTTTTTATGACATGTCGAAGATGTATGTGTCGCTGAAAGTTTTTCAGGGTGAGATCTTGAGTAGGTCAAATACCAAAAAACAAACATGTAAAATATGAGTTCTTTTCCTCAACCAGGCAAGACAGACAAAAAATTGGAGCTCAAGGCCATGTTGGTTATTTCATTTCATTTTCGTTAAAATTACATCAGGGCTTTTCCTGTCAATTCATTGCAATAGCTCTCTTGCATTTTTTGCATTCTACCTCAAATTTTCTCAACAGATATTTACTTAATATTTTCAAATAGCATTGAAAATTTACGCAACGGTAGATTATCATGATCACTTGGCACTACTTTTCACTGGTCGAAAATTACATTCGGTAAACATCTGGGTGCAAAAATGTTTGAACCAATGAATGCAAGAGAGCTATCAGGGTAAAACAGCACGAACATTCCTTAATTAAGAGATGACAAGAAAATTAAATAACCAATTTCCGGTGTGCACGACCGAGCTCAAGACAGGTAAAAATGCTGCATGAACAACACTGAACACACACATCACAAGATAATCTTAATCTGGCAAGAGAACCTGTGTGTTCCTGTTAGCCTTTGTATCGAACGCAGGGATGGCGACGGACGTCATGAGCCGATACGCTTGCAGCTGAGGTTCTGCTTCTTCATCATCTCCACCCTCTCCCTGGAAATATTTTTTCTTATTTTAAAACATTACACAACACATAGGCTACACAGTTAATTTATACGAAAATTCACTTGTTTTCAACATCTATTTTTTTTTTTAAACTGAATTTTTACTTGTCATTTTAAGCTGGTTTCAACACTATGCTTTAAAATTATTTCCATTAAGATCCTCCGAATTCTCAAATATCATCAAATCTTTCATATTTGAAGGATTAAATATTCAATAAAAAGATTCAAAGAAAAATATCAGAGGAAATAGTGTAAATTAAAAAAATTCAACACTGATTACATCTGAAGTTTACTGGGTCAATTTGTTTCCTTCATACATTTCCTGTTACCATTCCCCTAGATATTGTACAATTAACATGTAATAATATTAATTATTACACTATATATTTATTATGGAAACTTAATTAGTGAAACAACCATTTAAAGTTTTCAACACCAAAGTTAATATGTTCATTAATTGGGCATTATTTTATTTTTGACCCTTGACACCTAGAATCGAGAGGTACAGTCGAGGTATTCTCTGGGGTTCAAATTCAAGAATCGGATTCGAGAAAAATGGGATTTGACATACCACTAATTTTAACTACATACATACATAACAATGTCTAAACCTATGAGTATTTCATGATAAATGATGTACAAATCTAATGTTGTTCAATGAAAACTATGTATTTTAACTAATGTAACAATAACAATGTCTAATGCTATGAGTGATGATAAATGTCATATAAATAAAAAAATTTCTATGTAACTATATATTTTTACTATGTTACAATGTCTAGTTCTATGAGGCTTATTGATTCTCATCATACATGACCTGTTTGTGTTGGAGGAAAGAGGTGTGAGGAGAATGTTGTAAGGATTGGGGGTGGTGACACAGTGTATGTGCATGGCGGTGATACTGATGGTATGAATAAAAAATTTTATGACCTGAAATATATATTACGTACTTAAAAACAGGGATTTACTGTAAAACAGTGCAATAATCAAATGAATTGGGGCTTCACATCTTATTAACAGTGGGGCCATTCAAGGCAAGAAATTTGCAGTGCAACTTGTTTAGTAGTACTTAAAATCCCTTACTTTTGAAATAGCAGAAATCACGTACGTCTGCAATCACTTGATGTCATTGAGCTGTACAACATTATTAAAAATGGTGACTTTATAACAATGAACAAGAAAACACATTAAAACTACAAAAAAAAATCATAACACTTCTGAATAGAATGTAACACACACAAACACGTGGGGAAGGATTATATACATAAGAATGTACGCAACCAAAATCAACAACACCAAAAACAATCACAAAAGGAAGTACAACACAAAACACACTATCTAATTACTATATGTGTGGTTAACAGTTGCCTATCTCAGCTTCTCCTTTATCGCAAATAAACTGTCTTATCTCCTCCTTTATTGTAATGATACCATTTTTTTTTTTTAAAATAGGTACATTTTGCCATAGAAAGTCGATACACATTTATATAACTGCTTGTGCATTAACTAAATTTTACAAATTATATGCATGGGTGACAATAAGTTATCTTTCTAACGTTGAATACATTGTTTCTTGTTAGAAATCCTAACGGTATCATTTTACTTCCTACAATTAAGGTGGCCGCCTGACTACGCCACCAAACTGCGTGCAAGAGCTCCGGAGGTTCACGCGTCATTTACAAAGCATTTAACATTTATTTGATAACAGTGTGTAACTACGAATAGGAATAGCATTTTAAAAGCCATTGCAATTGTCAATGGGCGTTGATCGAGGGGGGTGAGGGGTGGGGGGGCCCCGGGCCTCTACTGGAATTAAGAAGCCCCTCACTGAGAGTGCCCATTTGTACTTGCAAAATTGTAACTGTGAAACGGGTTTGATAAACATAAACGTCAAAACTATGCTTCATGGAAAACTTTCGGTATATTTTAAATGTTTTCCGCATATTACATGCACATAGGCCAAAATACAACATACAACATACAAGCACCCATCCACCAGCGATGACTTGTGTTGGTTAAAACCCACATGCAAAATTCTTTGGCCACGTGGGTCCCCCCCTTTGAGAATCCTACAGATTTGTGCCCATGCACTTGTATATGCAAGTTTAATTCCATGGTTTTGTCTTTAGCATGTCTTTTTAGAACAGTGAAAAAGGCTAAAAATGGGTGTTTTCGCGTACTTTTTGAGTACGAAAAATACTAACCTAGTATTGGAAAAGGTGTATGGAAGTAAAGTAAGCCTTTGTCTTTAATATTCCAGGATAAAATTACAGTCACCGCTTGAAGTCCCATAGAGGTGCATTACCAAAGAGAAGACTACACACCAGTTAGGTGTCTAGGGCAAAGAGGCATATGATGTGCATGCCAGTGTGGCCAGCTAGTGTGCTCACCAAAGCGGTCTCCGTAAGCGCAGAAAGAATTACAACAGGGTCTCGCAACTCAGAATGGGCTCCGCACCATGTGAGTCATCCCAGTTTTGGAATCAAACCACTGACCCTGGCTTTGCCACACAAGCATACTAAATTCTTTACCATGTCAACAGAGGAACCACTTTTGTTTCAAAACATATTCACATGCAATGAAAATCAAAAGATATCGTAAGTTTTTAAATCATTCAACTGAGGTAACAGAAATAATCATTAACCTGGTTTTCCACATAAAAATTTATATACTTAAATGAGCCCACTAACTCAGTTCGAAAAACACTCTTTATTATAGGGTCATAAAATTACAAAACTAAAATTAATTTTATTATTCAGGTGGAAGGTCTATGCTATGTACAACACAAGCAGTTGGTTGCAGGAAGACTGTTCAAAAATAAGCTAAAATGAATACGCAACTCTTACAGGCTGTTTTCGTATAAAACATCACTAGACTCACACCCGCAAACCATTCACTTTGATTACTTAAGACAAAGTCTCAGAATGCAGAACAACCATTTTGGAGACTGTTTTGCATGGGGCTAAAAGGGGGTGAAATTTTTCTACAGTGCAGGAAATGCAGGACTTTGGTTTTCCAGAGTGAGTTCACAAATAAAAATAGGTCTTACTGAAACACGTTAAAAGTGGACATCGAGCATGACATCAGAAATACATCAAAAACCATGTGCGGGAAAAGGGGCTGTCTACCTGTGAGGTAGCTTGCAGGGGAAAAACACACACTCAAATACCTCTTTAATATACAAGCTGTCTTCCTTCTGTTGGCTGAAATACAGCCCTTTATTACGTTCGTGGAGCAGCAACTGCTCAATTTTTTCAGGGCTGTCCATGACATCTCGTAACCAAGCAGCTATTTTAGGATCCTGCAAAGCATCAACTTCAGGGCTGAACCAAATGAAGGGTACCACCCCATTTGTTTCTTTGCTATGTTAAAATTAATTTTATTGGAGAAGCAAATGTATACCTACTCTGTTTGTAAACTTCTAATAACCAAGAAAAAAATAATACAAAACAAAACAAAAAATACTAGACACACAAAAAAAGGAATAAAACTGAAAAATTAAACTGAACCAAAACCACACAAAAACCAAAACATTGAAATGTGAACAGACGGTACAACAGCTTTAAAACTAAGTTCTACAGTAATGTGAATCAACCAAAAAAAATATATATATATATATTTTACTGAATGAGCGGATGGAAATGTTAAGATTAAAAACACCTGAGCTAAATTTTTAGGTCAGACTGCTAATTAACTGAGGAATTTGCATGGTAAATTAAAAAGAAACTTCAAAAAGAACTAAAAATCTGCGTAAAATGTTACCTAATCACATTGTTAAATGATAATATTTTGTTTAACTGCAAAAAAAAAAATAGTATATATATGTATATAAATTTATTCCACGATTTACCAATTTTTACCAAATTAAATTCTGGGCCAGACAAAGAGAAAAAAAAATATTTCAAGTGTTTTCAACTAAAGCACACCATCCATCAAATGTTCACCGAAGCAAGTGCGAAAAGCAATTGAATAAGTACATGAAAAAATACTTTTGGAGCCGACATTATTAACTTGAACGATCGCGAAAGCGCGAGTGAGTGGATGACTTACTGAAGTGTCCGCATACGCGTGCGTCCACACGACCGGGTGGACTACGCCTTGCAGCACCAGAGGGCGAGCGATGACATCGATGTACTTGAGCACTTGCTCGCGGACCTCGGTCATGTGATGGATGTGGACGTAGTATCCTGCCGCACACATCGCAACGTCACGAGTTAGAGACCGGAAAAACTTGCGGATTCATTCCGTCATAGGCTGAAATTCAAACATGTGAACAATTCTGCATGGTTCTGCTGTTGGCTCGCAGTTTAACTGGATCTCTCTCTGGGGCAAATGACAGACTATCGGACCGAAGAAGCCACGAATCACAAGCTACACGGCGGAGACGCCTCGCAAGTTAGCACCCAATGAACACGCGTTGTTTGCTTGAGAAATGCAGAGGATAATGGAGGTTATCCTAGAGGTCATTCAATCCGCGAATTTTTCGGGTCTCTAGTTATGAGTAAGTGAATGTTCTTTCCACGAAAAAAAAAAAAAAAACAATTGCTCATTAGTAGTGACAAGATTTTATTGGTTTTTATTTTCTAGGTCAATTTTTGTTTTTAAAACAAAATATTTCATTGTTTTTTGTTTTCATTTTTACAAATTGTGTTTATTCATAAAAATAGTGTATTACGTATTTAACAAATATGACATCAATATGTTTCTTAATACTTATTTAACCAAAATAGTCTCAGTTTGAATAATTTTTTTTTTTGGAATGTGTATCAAAGTGAAGAAAACAAAAAACAAGTCTACTGTTTGATACCATACAGACATGGCCACATGCCTGCAGAGAAACATCATTCAAAATTTGGGCTTTTCATTACATATTGATTTTTTTTTTATTCATATTAATAGTGACAAAAAGTACACATTAAATTTGAAAATATTTTTCGATTACAAGTTTTTTTAATTTTTGATGTAAAGATGAAAACTTCTATTTATAAAGATTGGATAATGATGAAATTTGTTTCTTTTTAATACACTGTGAAATTTTTAATGAACTTGTTCATGGTACAGTGTGTGCTTATTGTGTTAACCTGTGCTCTTGTACACCCTATAGTGGCGCATGCGCAGTGTTACTAAGATTAGTACAAGATGGAACATCTGCCACTGTGCAACAGATGTTGAAAACTCGCCGTCGCAAAGTGCAAAATTTACATATACCAGTAAAAAATCTTGGTTATAATACAAATAGTGTTGTGTGCCCAGAAATTATTTTGATTTGAATGTCCCCCGCTGCAAGGATCACCTACCTCTGTTCAGGCAGGCCAGCCACTGGATCTCCCGGACCTTGGTGACCTCGCGGCCGACCAGGAAGCTGAAGATGCGGACCGGGATGTGGGTGTTGTTGTTCTTGCGGTTGTACCGCTCGAAGACGTCCGTGAGGTTGCCGGGGATGCCGTCCGTGATCAGCATGATGGCCTGGTTGCAGCGGGCTCCCCCCTCGTCGTCGTCGCCGCATCCCCTCTCCTGGCGGTACTGCAGGGGCGCACAAACACCAGGGCAAGACTGCAGTGACCGCTCCGCGAAACCGACCAGTGTGCGTCGGCAACGGAATGTCTTACAGTTTTTTTAACAAAGCTTCATATGAGATTGTAACTGGAATCAGGGGCGTAGCCAGGGGGGGGGGGGGGGGTTAGGGGTTCAAACACCCCCCCCCCTCCCCTTAGCACCAAATCTTTAATTAATTTCTTATCCATCACTCGAACAAATTTCATAATTAAAATTAATAAAATTTTCACCATTACAATATTTAAACTTAAGAACCGAAAACTGCTAAAATAGCACTATTTCACACCTTAAAAACCAAATTTTCCCGGGGAGGGCCCCCCAGGACCCCCCGCTTTAATACGGGGGGGGGGGGGGGGCATGCTTCTTAACACTCCCCCACACACAAATCCTGGCTACGCCACTGACTGGAATCACGAGGCTGAATGTTTCCATTAACGGACCTGCCTAGCTGAAGACCTAGCAATTTGCCAGGACAGGGTTTAACATGTGTATCTGTGTTAGTGAGGCGGGACGCTCGCTGGTGCTTCTAGCGCGGTGTCGCCTCTGGACTGGCGCGCAGTCTTCTCGTCGTGCATAGGTTAACAGTGGTGGCCATAGCATTAGATGGCAGAGAAATGAAGATAAAGATGCAATACAAGTTCCTTGAGTACTTTCAAGAATCTGCACCAGATGTTTCATGCCTAAAAATTATTCTGAAAACATACATTTTAGCCATTATCACATTTTATAAAAATACAGTTTAAAAATGAAATATGGAAAACAGAACTACCCACTCACCCTCAGAGTAATTCTTAAATGCTTTTCGTAAACAGATGCTACTTGCATATATTGAGAAGTTTTCAAATTGCGTGGTTTTTTTTTCTGAACCTCTGCATACTGTATATGTACTCAGGCATCCTAATATTTACCATAATTTGGTAATTGTTCGCAACATCGAAGTCAAACAAAAACAATTCTGTGCATGGCAAATGGAAGAACTCGGCTAAAGAAGAAAACAAAATCATGAAATCTTACTGTATATGTGTTTCAAGAAGTTATCATAAAGTTTAAATTAGAGATGGACCAATCAAATCTTCAAATACCATCAAATCCTGTATACGAAGAATGCTATATTTGATGAAAAAGATTTGAAGGAAATAAAGTAAACTAAAACATTCAACACTGATAACCTCTTAAGTTTACTAGGCCAATATTTTTTATTCATACCTTTCCCACAAAATATTGTACTTTTAAGTATATAAATAAAATTAGAATATCTATTGATTCTGCAAAAATTCATTTGTGAAACAAATATTTAAAGGGTAGAATGTTTACAACTCCATATGTTTTTTATTTATTGTATATTAATTTTTTTTTTTTTTTTTTTTACCTTTTGCACCTAAATTCGGATTCGAGGGTATATTCGAGGTTCTCTCTTGGATTCAAATTTGCGATTCGAGAAAATCGGGATTAGACAAATTACTAGTTTAAATGTTTAAAACATGAACCCAACCCATTATGCTCTATTTCATACTTTAACATTGAAAACCAAATTTATTTTCGTTAATGCATGTTTCAAGATTACACGTTTGTACAGAGGCTTAGGGAAACAGGACCTTCAGAGTATTACAGTGGGATCAGAACAGTCTGGGAACCGACTCATAAAAATGAGTCCTGCCGGAGTGTTGGGATCAAACCCACAACCGTCACCGAGGAACCACCTCTTCCGGCAGGCAGGCCCCTTAAGGGTTCCGCCTATCTGGGCGCACAATCAGTGTGCAGTGCATCAGGAAAAGCCAGAACATTTGATAACTGCCCCAGACATCTAAGTGACGTCTGTTCATGAAAAGTAGGTATTTAAGAATATGCTGAGGTTGGATGAGTACTACTTCTGTATCCGAATTTTTGTTTTTAAACTGTACTTTTAGTACAGTGAAAATTACTAATATGCATGTTTTTAGAATAATTTTTAGGCATACAACACCTCGGTACAGATTCTCGAAAGCACCCAAGGGCCTTGCCTTACACCTTTATCTTCATTTCTCCGCCATATAATTTCATAGTTGCCTTAAGCACGAGAAGACTGCGCACCAGTTCACAGCCTTGCGCTTAGAGGTGATACCGCACCTCAAAAACACAGGTTTTCTAACATCCCTACTTAAGTGCCCATCACTTTCAATGCACATAATATGAATATTTAGTTTACAAACACTTAGAATGTAAGTATTAAGTTTTATATAAGTTGCATTAAAAATTCTAATTGCTGTACTCATCAGTTTCATTTTTTTTTTCCCTGCAGCTAATAAAAACACACAGATACAATTTAAGAGGTTTGTAAACAACAAAATCATATTTTTTTCACCTTCAAAATGAGTTAAACATACACGAAATAAAAATAATCCTGCTCATACCTGCTCTAATATTTCAAAAGCTTCAACAAATACTTGGCTAAAATTTGCTGATCCGAAAGTCTTCAGGTCTTGTATTTGATTTTTGAACATATTTTTATTTTCTAGAGTTGCCTGCAAATAAAAAAAATTAAAACTTAGGTATAAAAAAGGTCATTACTTTAAGCCAGAAAAAAAACACAACATAAATACAATTCATATATGAGTTTGCAGGACCTGACACACCACACGTCAAACAAAAATACAGATAACAAAATAAAAATGAACCTGCCACGAATCCCCATAAGTATCATCATGCAAGTTACAAGATACTTGATGTTTCAGTAACGATCGTAGGTTCAGATAAATAGTTAAGTAAAAACCTTGGAAAACTATAGATCTATAGAGAACATTTTGTAGACTAAATTTATGTGTTGTTACGATATCCAGAAATGATGCGCATGCATCTGACCATCGATGGGCGTTCTTAAGGCATTTCTGGCCATCGTAACAGTCTCTTTGTTTCATGTAAACTTGTCTGCAGGAAAAGTAAGATAAAATTTACTGTGTCAAATACATGCGTTTATAAAATAATTATATGGCTTACAAGTTGTGTAAGACATACAACACAAAGCAAAGCAAATAAAAAATACAAATATCTGATTCAGCTACTCTGCTGAGTAAACTTTCTTACAACATGGGCAATGCCTTTGAATGATGGCTGCACTGCACAAGCCCAGATGTCAGATATCACACAAAGTTTCAAGATCATATGTCAAAAGTGCCTTTTTTGCTTTTACTGTTGCTACATGTTTCTACATAGTTGAAGCACTTGATGATGAAGAAGATGAAAATGTTTCTACATGCAGCATTTTGATATTTCCACCAGTTTGCACAATCTCTGCCATCAGCTAATCCAATAAATAAAAAGTAAAACTTTCTACATATTTTTATTTCTTTTGGTTAGTTTTTATACTTTAATGAAAAATGCAGCTTTTAGACATACGACCTGTAATGATATTTTCCACTGCTGAGGTCTGAACACTGAGTGAAAAATTCTCATAAACGAGCACTAAGAATGCACCATTACCAAAATACTGATGAAACTATCAAGTGTTTAGATTCATTAAATACAATAGATTATTTATAGTGATTATCAACACTGCAAGTTAAATGTGTAAAAGCAGTTTTTTTTTTTTTTTTTGTAAAATCAAAAAAAATACCTAAATCTAAAGATACACAAGAATTTGTTCTAGTAAAATTTAGTTTCCAATTACAATTTTTTTTTGAGCTTAACATTTCAAAGGATTGATTTTAAGCTCAAAATGGGTAGTTTATTTTACTTCTTGTTATAATCACCTGGATGAATTAATGTAAATTGTATTCTACACGGTTGCACTGCTATCGGTACAGATACCAATTATTACAAATAATATGTATCAGCCAATTTTAACTGAAACACCTCACAGATGAATTTCCTCGAAGAAAAAAAAATTTAAAAGAGAGAGACTACACCTGAGCATTGCAAGACGTTGATTCTTGCAACGCACACTTAGAACGTTTACAGCAGCACAGTTAACCCATACAAAGGCCAGTTAGGTAACTCTGTTCAAGATAAGGTGAAGAAAATTTACAGATGCTGTAAGGAGCATTCATAACTTTGACAGCTGAATTTTGTGACATAGTAAACAACTATAATAGAGTCACATAGCAATCAGACTAGCGAACCAAGTAAACATATATTCAGCTATTAAAGTCTGGATGTTCTTAGCAGCACCTGTTGACAGTCTCACATATAATGACCAGAGTATATTCAAGAATGTACGTAACATTTTTTGTAGGTTGCACACTATGAAGCTCAATGTCTCACTGTATTTTTTTTTTAAGTTCCCACAAAATGCTTTTAATAGGGCCAAGATTATAGTTATAATTTTAGTCCAATTTTGTTTTTAAAACAGAATATTTAATATTTTTTTATTTCTATAAATTCTGTTATTTAATACTTATTACACCAAAATAGTGTGATGCTGGCATGCTTCATTATCACTATAAAATAATACGTATTAAGTTGATTCAAAAACAGAAACATCCCGAACAATATAAATTAATCTGCGAGCATTTGTATTTTAAAAGTGATTCAATTAGTGATGCACAATCATCAATATCAATTAATTTTCCTGGGCCATGCACTTAGGTAGAACTTTGGTTCTCAAATAAAATGAGTTGTCTGTAAACTCGGTTTACGGACTATTGTTTAACGTGACAAGGTCATAACATAACATTGATGAAATGACTGCATACTTTTATGAATAAAATTGAATCATTTTTTATTGAATTATCACTTTTTTGTATGGATATGTACTAAGAAGGAGTGAAATGAAATCTACAATTTAATTGATAAATTTACTTTTATTCAAATATGTTTATTACTTTAACGAACAGATTATTTTAACTATAACGTTTATACATGTTTGCCAAATAACTTCTTCCAATCTGTGTTATTCTGTTAAGGATAGGACGATGATAGGAAAAGTAGGGAACGAATGGGAGTTTTTCAAGTTTAATGTGCCTCGAAAAAGTCAAATCGATGGTTGTTCCAATCGAGTGGAAGAGAGATAGATGCGGCGCAAGTGTACGATGAGCATAACGGGACAGTGAGTCATCCTTTTTCGTGCGTGCAGCCGGCATTCATCGATTTATTAGACGTCACTTCAATCAGGGGCGCAACAACTAAATTTCCAAAGGGGGGGCAATATACCTTTTTATAAAGAATCATCGTTCCTCCCTATTGCAGCGGGGGGTCCGGGGGTCCTCCCCCGGGAAAAATTTATATTTCAAGGTGGAAAATTGTGCTATTTAAGCAGTTTTATTATCTAAAAATTGATTACACAGCACTTTCTTTGCCCCCATTTTCCCCCACTTCAAGGTTTCAGAGGGGGGGCAAAATACCCTTGCCCCCCCCCCCCCCCATGTTGTTGCGCCCCTGACGTCACTAATGACATTGGTTCAAAGTTGAAACACTAGAGAGATGACCTGCCTGCACGAGAGTCTTCTTGAAGCACGGCACGGTGTCGTACAGCGTGCTGTTGAAGTAGAAGACGTTGACGAAGTCGTTGTTGCCGAGCGTGTCGAGGATGCTGTGCACCGTGAGCCGGGCGATGGTCTGCCGGATGCCCCGCATGGAGCCCGTGTTGTCCAGCAGCACGACCATGTCCTTGGTGCAGGTGGCCGCCTCGATGAACCAGAACCTCGTGCGGCAGTCGAACACGTCCACCTCCTGCTTCCAGTGGAACGCTGGAGGGAACCCCCGGGCTCCGGTCACTCTCCGGGCATAGGGGCGATTCGAGGAGGGGGAAACGGGCGGAAGCTGATCACCGGAAATCAGTGGCGTAGCTAGGATTTGTGTATGGGGGGGTGGTTAAGAAGCATGCCAACCCCCCCTCCCCCCTTCCCGTATTAAAGCGGGGGGTCCGGGGGTCCTCCCCCCCGGGAAAAATTAGGATTTTAAGGTGTAAACTAGTGCTATTTTAGCAGTTTTTGGTTCTTAAATTTAAATATTGTAATGGTAAAAATTTTTTATTAATTTTAATATGAAAATTTGTTTGAGTGATGAATAAGAAATTAATTAAAGAATTGGTGCTAAAGGGGGGGGAGGGGTGTTTGAACCCCTAACCCCCCCCCCCCCCCTTCCTGGCTACGCCCCTGCCAGAAATATATCACAGTTAAAATTGGTAGCCCCTTTAAGTTAAACAACACATTTCTGATGTCTCGAAAAACAATTTTTTGAAGTTATACTTCTTTAGGGGCGCTAAGAAAAAAATTTATGAGAGTGAATTTTTTTACAACTCATGCGCACCACGCAACAAAATTTTTCACAGGATGAAAATAAGGCTACATACAAATAAATATTATATCTGTGCTTTTCTTATACTTTAGAGACTGAAATGAAATGCTGGTCCATATCATTAAAAACATTTATTTATTGTGAATATTAGTGATAGATATCGTGTTTATAAACTCATTCAAGTGTATTTTCAAGTGCATTTATATAAGGGAGGTTATGTTCCCATATGTATAATTTATTTGCATTATAAATTACAACATTATTTAATAAATGATTACAATTAATAAATTAGAATAAATTTTCAACATATTAATTTATTTTCATTATAAATTAAAATTTACCTCACTTATTTTCCTAAATTAAGTAATTATTTTTATACTCATGTTAATATTGAATACTGAGTATTTATTTTAATTTTTTATTTGATAAAATTTATACTTGACAACTGTATTTATAATATCACTCCAGTCCTTTTAATATTTTATTTAAGTTAATTATCGATATGCAAAATTAAAGTTAGTTTTTCATCACACCCAGTAAGTATAACTTCTAATGCACATACAAAAGTAAATTTTTTTAAAATTATGAGATTATGGAGGGACAGAGGAAGAATTGCCTTCATCATCCCTCCAACAGAACTGCCACTGTCACCAATGCAAGGTTTCCAAAAAAAACATCACAACTCTGACTGTTGGAAGTTCGCTAACATTGGCAGAGTCACCTTTACACTAGAAGGCTGTCAACACTCGCCACATAATTTATTTAATCTTAATGTCTCGTCGAGTTTATTGGAGACAGGCACGTATAACACAAGTTAGAAAAATCAGAGAAGGAACTCGGC
The DNA here is from genome assembly GCF_032445375.1 of Bacillus rossius redtenbacheri. Lineage (NCBI taxonomy): Eukaryota > Metazoa > Arthropoda > Insecta > Phasmatodea > Bacillidae > Bacillus > Bacillus rossius. Next base: position 15,659,672 of record NC_086343.1, on the reverse strand, counting down.
CATGGCCTGTCCTAAGGAATGATCCTTCACTTGCGTATGGAAAACCACAGAAAAATTTAGATGGATGTACCTAATTTGAACTTGGTCTTCCCAAACACAACTCCAACACTTCACCTATGCAAAACCGCGTACAGTAGGTATACAACCACTTTAAAAACAAATTAATTTTTTACCGTGTGATGTCTTGCCAACAACGAGGTCAATAGAAATGGAGGTAGAGATAGAAAGCAGTGGTGGAGAAAATGGGATCACCCCAAGAAAACATAACAGCTCGCTGCAACTTCTGGTACATTTCCCACTTACTAAAAAATTCATAATTTGGCCCCACCTCGGCTCGACTTGGTAAGAAGCAAGCGATACGATCCTCAAACATCTTACAAAAAAATCTGAAATCACGTAATATCTGAGCAACAGGAGTGACTTGGACCATTCTGTGTTCTCAAGTTATGTTTAACAATCACACCCAAAGTTGTGCTCAGACCATCCATCCCCACGCAGTGTCTTGCCACATGAACAAGGTGCCTCGATAAATACGCAAACAATTCACATTTTTTTTCATTTTCCGAGCCATGATAAGGCTTGGCACTTCTCTCAGTTTCATCCAGAAGAACACTTTCAAAGCCCAAACAGGCCCGTAAATCACATTTGTGACAAGAGTCATGCTGTTTGCTAATAATCTAGCTAGTACCACGGGATTGTACATGGATTCAGCTTTACCCACGTCTACAGTTAAAACACTTTACATCCTAGTCAGTAGTCTGTGAGTGGTGCATTTGTGTCACTGAGGTGGGATGATGATTGTGATTGATGCTTGCTGGTTTTCTACCACAGTATCTCCTCTAAGCACAAGGCTCTGAACATGTATAGGACAACTATAATATTTGAGAGGTAAACCATAATATTAGATGGTGGAGAAATGACGATAATGGTGTAATGCAAAGCCCTCGAGTGCTTTCAAGTATCTGTTTCAGGCCTAAATATTATTTCGAAAACACACCTTTTAGCCCTATTCACTCTCCTAAAAATACAGTTTTAAAAACAGAATACAGAAACAAACCTACTTATCCGCCCTCAGCTCATTCTTAAATGGACATCACTCAGATATCTTTAGCAGTTATTAAATTGTGTGGTTTCTTCTGAAGCTCTGCCCACCATATGTGTGCCCAGGTAGGCTGAGCTCCTTAACCCAAAAGAACTAAAAAAATATAGTAAATTATATTTTATAACTGTAAATATTATAAATGTATCAAACATACAACTTAATCAATGGCTCTATATCACTTAGTATGGGTACGACATGTTGGGACTCAAGTGGTTAGTTTCAACGGAAAGTTTCATTTTTCACTTGCGGAAAGTTTCCTCACTGGGTTGAGGACTGGGCATCGATTGTGTTGTCAATTCACCCCCAAACTGCAGAAGGCAAAGGTAAATCACCACAAACTCATCTCGATTTGCCCACCCCAGTCACAGCGTGCCTTTTGACGACGACTGGAGATCCCAAACTACCTTCAGGACGATCAACCCATCGCCATAATCATTATTCACGACACGAGGTACGCATCAAATGCTGTGCGGGAAACTAAATTTCCAAAACCTCACCTGGGTAACTTCGCATCACTCCGGTTGACAAACCAAAAAACTGCCAGGACAGCGAAGGATCACTCTCGTAGTTCTTAATGAACATGTGATCCAGGCCTTCTGACCACACTATCGAAGGGAGGACGTCCACAGCTGCAAACAAAAAAAAATTACTAATAACATGTCCATAAATGTGTCAGAAAAGGCATGGCCACATTACATGACATATGAATGAGGGTAAATGATAATCACACATACAAATACATACGCACTAACACATCAACAATTTTTTTTTTATTTTTTAATTTTTTGACTTATTCCTTCTACTAAATTTTCTGAGCTGTCTATGTTTTTAACTTTTAACATCAACTTATTTCGACTTGCTTTCTGTGTGTTTGCATGTTCGTCATTTCTTTCCGTTGCAGAGGTTTTGATGACGTACAGTGCAGAATTGCTTGGCTTCTGGGTTTCAGCCGCGTCAAAGGCGACGTTGCAGTTGCCATCATCAGGGAGCAGTTACCTACTATCGCAAGTTCTCGCGTCTTTTAACACTGTCAACTGAAACACCGGTGATATCTTAGCCTTCGACGCAACTACATATAAACCAGAAGCCAAGCAGCTCCACACAATGGCCACGAATGCCGGCGATCTTCACTGACGTAATCGACAATGGCGTACGTATATAAATCACACAAAAAAACAAATGCCGAACAGGCCCACGCTAGCGACCGCTCGCTCGCGACTGACCCTTGTCGAACACATTGGTCGGCACGTGCACGCAGCTGTGGGTGGTGTTGACGGGGATGTTGTAGAAGTGCGGGTCGGGCCCCAGGTACATGTCGTCGTAGATCCTGTCCTCTGGCTTGCCGCTGAACTCGGGCACGAAGGGCTCCGTCGCGCCCTCCTCGTGCACGGTGGAGTACTTGGCGCTGCGGTACGTGTAGCTGCCCAGCGCGGCCGTGGAGTTGTACTCGAACTCCTCCGCCACCTCCTCCGCGGCCATCATGATGCACTGGCGCCGAGACAAACAAACAAAACCTTCATCAGTCAGTGGCATGTTCGCAGGGGAGGTCCAGCGGACTCGAGCCCTCCTTCAGAAACCATACGTATAGACTAAGAGTGAAATAAAGTTTTTTTTTTTTTTTAACAGACATATTTTTACAATTCGTCATCCAAATATAAAAAAACTCAATAAAGAAACTTCGAAAAATAATTTACAAAAAAGAAACCATGTACCTAGAGAAGACTCACCTTCACGGCCTCAACTTTACGTGCTAACATTCTTGAAACGTCCTTCACAATGGATTCCAGTAAAGAAGTACCATCTTTCTCGTGAACTTGTACATTGTGGTACTGGTAATTCTATAGTGAAAATAAATGGGAAAAATACAGTTAACAGCTTCAAAAACAAACAATATGCCACACACAAATTAAAAACCCTGAAAAAAATGTTTTGGGAAATCTTACATATCTTAAGCACATTGGCAAAGAGGTCCTACCTCAAATACACATCCTTCCTTTTCCAACTCATCATATAAACCAGCTTCCATGCATGATTTTTTTTTAAAAAGTGAAGCTAAGCATTTGAATCTTTATAGCTTCCTTTCTTACATGAAAATAATTGCAGGTGTTTAGCTACCGAATTCTCTACCTAACGAGTGTTCACATGATTTTTCCCTGGCACAAGATACACATTTAAGAGACAAGCTAGACAGGCACTTACTGAAGCAGACCACACTAGTTGGAAAGTCCCGTAGTCTCTTGCCAGCCTGGGGAGAGAATGGGTGAATGGGCTTATCATATTGTTAAGAGATGATGAAGCTGGGTGATGAGATGATAATGGAGCAATGACTGAATGAATGTGTGTGTTTATGAGGGGAACACCTTGAGAAAACACAGGATTATGGCACAATATCCACCCCATTTCCCACTTGCCGAAAATGCATTTTCAAGCCTGCCCGGGAAACAAACCAGCATCACCTAGGCGGGAGTAGAGTAATCCAACCACTCAAATATCGTTTAGACTTTCATCAATGACCCTATGACACCACGGACCCTTCTACCACATGAAAGAGATTAGGGGATGAATTACAAGAAATGCCCCCCTCCCCCTCCCTGTAAAATTCTGAAAAAGCTTGTATGCCTTTGCCCCAAAGGTAAGTTAACTGCCATTCTAGGCAAAATAAATTCCACAGATGTCTTTATGTTGCATTAAAACTATAAAATTTAGGTACAAACCATAGTGATACCATAAATGGTAGAATTCAATTAGTAAAGTATTTGAGTCTTGTGCAGCTATCTCTCTAAAAGGGTTAAAGTCATATTTTATAATATAGGTGGAATTTGAGAGTGTATAGTGGTATTGTAAAACCTGCTAGTTTAAACACTTCACAACTGTTTTGAACCTTTGTAATGCTACAAATTATAGCTAGACATGTATTCTATGTAAAATTACAAATTAATAAGATATTATGAATTCGATAATTTCTACTGTTGCCCAAGAGATTTTTTATTGGCATGAATACTATTTAATATGTAAAGAATAAGTCGCTCATTGTACCTTAAAAGTCAAATTAGGTATTTTACAACTTCCAAATCTAAATTCGTAACTTTTATAAGTATTCAAATTGCCACCCTAATTAATATTTGCACTGAATGTGATGTCCTAAACTCAGTCAAAGTAAAGCTGTTCGATATTAAAAAAAATCCTGTGTGCAGGTACCAAAGCTTACGAAATGTCAGAGAGCAGCTTAATAAACTGAGAAAAAAACACATCCAATGCGAATTAAAACTAACAATTAGTTAACACACTATTTTAATTTACCTTTTTCATGTCCGTAAATTTGGTAACAATTCTGCCCAACCGCCATAGTTCATCACCTAATTCTTCAGCCCAGGCACGAATGCTGTGGGTAAAAAAACACTCGTCAGGTTAAATAGTAGTTATTTGAATCACTCGGTATAGATTTGTATGAAAATGATTTGATTCAAATAAAAAGTTTACAAATTACAAATTCATCAGAATTAAAAGACATGAATTTAACCCTCATTTGCCATAAATAGTGAGGGGAAACAGAATGTTATTATTTATTGAATCATAGGTAGTACCATATATGTAAGGCTTTGTGTTAAAAAAAAAAAATCTACAAATCTGATAGGGGTATTTAAATTGCATACAGCGTAAAATCTAAGAACCGTTGGTTAGGTAGGCCAAATTTAAAACACTATAAAACATGTGTAGTCAGGTTAGGTTCATTGGCAGTCTTATGGGAGGGGCAATGGGAGCGATCCACCCCCCCCCCCCCTATTTTTTTAAATAATTTTCCAGACTAAAAATTAATAATAATCCTATTCCATAGTGATGGTGATCTTTCATCGTCACAAATGCTTTAAAATACCCTTTTAAAAACATTTTTTTTTTAAATTTTGGACTTTCGATTTAACTGCAATGTAGTCCATAACCACCCAAAAACCTCCGCTCATACACCCTTCTAAAATTTTGAACCTGGGTCCGCTCTTGGTTAGCTAAGCTTACATTATAATAGGTAATTCCTAAAAAACCATTCAAAAGATTACATAGAATTTTTATGAAGCCACCTGACCAACCATTCTCATTTTCCTACACAATTATTGAAGTTCTCATTAAAATGGTAAACTTCCAGTAAACTAATTGAAGTTTCACAATACCCTTTTGGACAATAATAACAAAAATTATCACAATGTAAAAAATAAAGAATATATACCTATTATCACTGTCTAAGTGTCTACAAATAATTTAAAAAATTCTCCCTTTTTCACACTCCCTAAATCAGAATTATTTTTTGCCTTTATGATGAAATTTATCAAACTTTGCCTTTAAATTAAGAAGGGAAATTACTGTCTTCCAACTTATTTTGAAAAAGGGGAAATGTTGAAAAACTACCCCTACCTCCTTTCTCACCCTTCATGGCAGAAATTTGGTAGGTACTCTTGATGAAAATTTTCACACATGATTATCGAAATAGAATGAAAATTACTGATCAACATATAATTTAGGAAAAAGTGTATGGTCACTGCCTACATGAGATTTTGAAAAACTACCCCATTCCATTTTTCATCAAATAAAATTAAGCAGAATTATTGTTAAAAGCAAAAGGAAATTTACTGCTTCATTCAATGTCAAAATAGCCACCCCCATCTTCCTGTCCACATGAGTTTTCAGTTTCCCATCCCTTAAAAAAGGGAAATTGGCATTACTTTATGAAATTTTGCACACTTGACATTAAAATTAAGAAGAAAATAACTGTCTATTTCCCATTTTTAAAACATTCTCCCATTCCTGACTAAAAGAGATTTCGAAAAACCACCATTAATTCCCCCTACTACTAAAGAAATATTATGGAACTTCTCGATGAAATCTTGCAAACACAATGTTCAAGTTAAGAGAACATTAAATGTCTACATTTAATTAAAATTTACCCCCATCAAATTATCCATATGAGATTTTGAAAATCCACCCCGTCTACCTTTCCTACCACTTGAAGTACAGTAATGGTACAACTTGATAACATCCTGCACACTTGACATTCACAAGAGGAGGGAAAATACTGTCTACATCTGATTTTCATAAAAAAGATTCATTAGATGGTAATGATATGTCTAAAAACAATCCATCCTCCTTTCCCCACCTCCCCTATTAAGAAGAATATTTCACTCAATTAATTTTCCACACTTTCATGATAAAAATTAAAATTACTTTTAAACCTACCTTTTTCCTGGCTGCATGAAGTTTAGAAATAACCACCACAAATTCCACTTTACTCCCTCTTTTATAAAAGATTTTTTGGTTCTCCTTGGTGAAATTTTGAACAGATCATATACAAAAAAAAGAGTAAAATTTAATATCAACTACTATTGAAAACATGAGATAACAAAAAACTACCCACATTTCCCTTTCCAACCCCTTAAGCAGTATTTTAGGCCTACTTAATTACATTTTGCACACTTAAAAGTTAAAAATGAGAAAAACGAAAATTTAATTGTATACTTGGGATTCCGAAATACTACTTTCCTCCCACTACCACCCCTGCCCCACACACCCCTCACAAAAACCTTACCACTTTCTACCCCTTAAAACAGAATTTGGGCAACTCTTGATGGAATTTTGTACACTTATCATTCAAATTAAGAAGACAATTTGGTCTAAATCTGAATTTTTAAAAAAAAAAAAATCCCCTTCACCCTGTATTCAGCCCAGGCAATGCCAGGTACTTTTAGTAATTTTTACGGTTTATTTTCCAGAATCAAGGTCCTGCTTCAGAATTACCTTTCACACTGCAGGTAGGAAACGTACCTAACCTAATAAACCAATAAAATGGTATCTTAAGTACTTGAAGTATCGCAATACCCTTTCACAGTATAGTTACTGGTAACTATATAAAATATTAATACCCTTTTCAGATTTTTAGAATTTTTATTTAGCGGAAAGCCCACTTACCTGATATAACAAAATCATGAAAATACTTACTAGCTACTGAACATTAATGAAAGATAAACAAACTTTAGGGGGAATGAGTTCAATATCTTTTTGACACACTCCTGGGGACTTCAATAATTTCCACGACTCATCTTTGAAAATTTCTGTATCTTTTTAAGTTGTTTTTATACCCACTACATTAAAATGTTACTTGGTGAATGTGACGACTAATGCATCATCCTTATGTGATAAGGGTTGCTGGTTGCATTCCTACACTCAGCATGACTAAAATTTACAGGCACCGAGTTGGTACCCAAGTAGTTTAAATCTCATTACAAATCTTGGTGGTCCATCATCTTAATATCTGTTCTATACAGAGCCCGATCAATGTCAGACAAGTTAGTTTAACACCTTGTTGACAAGTTCATAATGAAGAGATGGGCATATACAAGTCAGGAAAATTTGGAATGGAATTTGTCATGCCCTATAGTAAGTAACTACAATGCATTTGCCTGGGATGATTTTGAGAAACAATCAAAAAACTAAATTCAAGATATCTGGACCAGGATTTGGCATAATAATGAGAATAAATCAAAGAAGCTGTGCTAGTACGCTATTTGTTCTGAATTTCATTCTCCCTGTTTCAAATCACATTGGAGCAAAAAAAAATACTGATGTTAAAACAGCATTTTAAATCCTGGAAAGTTAGTACTACATACTGACATATTTTCTGATAAAATTTATTTTTTTACAAAAATCTATGTTTAAATTATGAAATATTAAAACAAAACTAATTTTTAAAAGTAATATTGGTAATTTAGATATTAAAAACAAAACATGACTGCATACAACTAAAATCTGAACTCCATTTAACTGCCAGGAACGCTCCAATTCGATCACTCATCCCATTCCCAACTGCCGACTATGCATTTTGATTTGTTAAAAAGGCATGGAACTACTTTAATAATTTCGAAAATCAAACTCAGTGAGCGAAGCAGAAAAGAAATGTTTTATACTGTAATTACGTAAAAGGCACAGTGTAGCTTACTTTTTTTGACCATTAACCGTATTTGAAGCACATAAAATACCGCATAAAAGTTAACTTCAACGGAAAAAATTTAAATTCAGCGCGAATTAAATCCATATCCAACAAAACTCACAAGCACGCACGCCATCAGTGTTGCCAACATTTTGAAACATATTTATACTTCAACTCAGAAACAAATTCTATTTTGAGAAAAATTATGCTACATTTAACCAATTTTCTTTTAAGTTATTTATTAAGGTAAAAACATGGCTTTTACGATGCAAAATAATAAAGCTGTAAAAATTTGCTGAAACTTAATATTGCACATAAATTATTATAATATGCATTATTATAAATTAATATCAATTTGCTTTTTAGTCCAAGCTGTTTTTCTTTACACACATATTATTAGACAAATACACCTAAGGAAGAGCTTCATCCTCTGTACTGCTGTCATCAGCAGAATTTAGCACATTCGCAGAAGTCAAAGTACTGGTCCTGGGATACCTACAAAGATGTCTTTGCCATGCGGCCAACCATGCTTTTGGTCGGAGTGAAGCCTGTAAAGCATCCAGACATCTTCACTGTTTGTCTTGCTAGAAGTGTTCCATTGATCGTGGAAAGTAATCATGCGATTGCGCTTTGCAGTTTTCATGTCATTAACTTGGGGAAAAAATACTTAAGTCAACACCACACCAACAACACAACCACTAAGCATCTTTTGCACTATTGCACTGTGACTTGACTTGTAAATTTTTCATTTGAAAGAAAAAGATAATAAAGAGTTCCAGTCCAGTGTGGTATAAAATTTCCCTACAAACGATACCACTTTCAAGACGTCGTTGAAAGATAGCAGTGTGTGTGGCTGTGTAATCAGAGATCCCAGTCCTTGGATGTAGCACCGAAACTGTGTTTTCTACTGTATTTAGTTACATTTGTAGCTTTTGAACTCAATACTTTACATTTAATTTTTTTTTAAATAAAGAAATTATGCTACTTTTGCATAGCATAACTGGCTTCATATGCTACATGCTACAGCAACAACAAATTCTGCTACATGTAGCATAATTATGCTACGGTTGGCCACACTGCACGCCATAGAGATAACTATATAAAACATAAAAAATTTGAAAATTCAGTTAATTCAATTGTTGCGCCTCATATTGCCATATTTTAACACCCAATTCACAAAATTGTGTTAATGGTCATTAATCATGCTTCATAATGGTCAATAAGGAAAAGTTTGAGTTTTCATTTTCAAACAAAACTTACCTACTTTCACATAATACAATCCTTTGAAACTGTTACCACAAGCACTGCAAACAAGAGACGGAACCAGATTTAATTCCGGAAGTGCTGCGGGAGTATATAAATAAAGTCAGTGAAGATGTTTAAGTAAGCAATGGAGGCGACAAATTTGGATGCAAAAATTAATAAAATAATACAGCAATTGCGAACAAAAAGATCACCAGGCATTGATGGGATAACCTATGAGTTCTACAAGGTCTTCTGGGAGATTATTGGCCCTGACTTCTGTGAGGTTGTCCGTGACATTCTTGCACGCCCCATAAAGAAGGCATATTTATTCTAATTCCAAAAAGAAACATGCAGTGGAGCCAACAGACTATAAACCAATAACGATTCTTTGTACGGACTATAAAATAATAGCCAAGATATGTGCACAATGTTTAAAGCTAGGACAGAGTGATATCATTGGTCCTGGGTGGACATGTATGGTTCCAGGAAGATCAATTATACAGAGAGTAGGTACCTACTTGCATTGCGTGATGTGCAATTACTTTCACCCTTAGAACACAATAAAACTGCCTTGTTAAGCATCGAAATTGAAAAGGCTTTCAACCAGGTTGACCACAATTTTTTATTTAAAATAATGACCCACTTTGAATTCCCAGACATTACAATATCTTGGGTAAAAATGGTATGCACAGGAATATCTTCGCGGCTGATTGCAAGTTGATTTCTTACTCACCCTATACCGATCGAGAGCTCAAGTCAGACAAGGATGTCCATTGTCAATGGTTTTATTTACAGTTGAATTCAAACCTTTATGTAGAATGTTAGACACCCAATTTCAAGGCTTCCCTGTAAACCGCATTTCATTTAAACTTAATGCATATGCCGACGATATCGCATGCATTATTACATCAGAAGATGAAATAAAAACCGTTGCAAATTGTCTAGAACTTGGTGGTAGTGTATCAAATTTGAGAGTAAATGATACAAAAATGGTTGTATTGCATCTGGAAGGTACCGAATAAATTTTTGAAGATGTAAGCCCTTTTCGATCCATGGAAACGATTAAAATATGCCTACTAGGTGTGTATTTTCAAGCAGATATAGCTTGTACTGTGAAACATAACTAGGATGTAGTCACAAATAAATTGCGGGCCTACTAGTAAAATAAGAACGAGCTACCGACGTACGAACATTTTGCAAAGGGTATCGCTAGTAAATACTTTTTTACTCGCAAAGATGTGGTATGTGTCACATATTTTTTCTCTACCAAAATAATACAATGCTCATGTTCTATCGTACATCGGTCATCTTCTGTGGAAATCGTATATTTATAAGTTAGCTAGGCCACAAAATAACTTATCTACAAACCAGGAGGGGGGGGGGGGGATTTGTTTATCATGGCACAAAATGCAAAGCTATTTATCACGTAACAGCTATCGCCACTGTATTACGACGGACGCAGATGTACGCATATCTCCAAAAAACAGTCTGGGCGAAGCAGGGTGACTGCCGCTCATATATCGAAGAGCCCAAGAAGAGCTTGCTACTGTCGTACAAGCCATGTCTGAAGACTCAACTGCCTCAGTAAAAAGAACCTGTATCACAGAACCGTAAAATGCCGAGAGACAGTGCCAGTCATAGTAAGTCGCAAGCCAAGTATTCAATGGATGCGGACTTGGAGAATTAGTGCAGACATAAATATTTCTTCAGATTTACGATCGGTAGCGTACAGTTTCTACAATAACTTAACAGCCACTGCAAAACTTTAAAACATACAGAAAGTTTTTCATGCAACACAGTCTCGATTTTGCAAGAACAAGCGCCCCCCCCCCCCCCCTTTTTTTTTCAGTGAGAAGCTTCTTAGTTCCAGGGGGAGTCTCCCCCCACGCCCCCCAAGCCCCCCCCCCCCCCTGGATCTACGCCCATGGCTACATCCATCGTTGGCTTTAGTGGCTAGCTACCACTTGTCTTCTGGGCTATGGCACATCATAATTTTTGCATGTGTGGCCTCAACCAAAAAGAAAAGAATAATATTCTGTGGTACTAAAATTTTGTTGTCACTAATAGATAAATACGTTTTGTTGAACTTACGAGGTAGCGGCAACCAAACTTTCAGTCCTATTAACAAAATAACTCCCCAAATAATTTTTTTTAACAGTTTACAGAGTGTATCGAAAATACACGTCACACATATATATGTGATTAGTCAAGACTCATAGATGAGTCAGAAATATCAGTGGACATATGTCCAAAAATCCTTCTATCTGTCGCTAGAGTCGTTACCCGTGCGACAGCATTCGCAGGATCCCTGCTTTGTGGAATACCACACCGGTAAGACGCACAATCAACCGCGCCCTATGGTGTGTTGTGTGTGTGCCTTGCACGCGATCCCACATAACAAGGATCCAGTTCGGACTACCTCTCCACTCGGTAGAGCGACAGCGATGGACGGAAATCTTTGCCGGATATCTCATCCCAGGGCATGCGCACCAGCAAAAGGAAAGAATTCTAATTGAACCGACGCTCCTGGTACTACCCGTCACTGACACTTCTGCCTCCTGTTCACGTCCTGCACGTTACAACAGTTCCGCAATTTTCAAGAACAGTTTGCTACCTCGCACCGAACTTAAAATTATCTTTGAAAGATTTGTGCAATGGGAGTGCATGACTTGATGTAGGCTTTTGGACATAACGCCATTGCTAAGCACGTGTGACTGTGAGTCCCCTAGGAAAGACTCCCTTACTGCGACATTTACAGAGAAAAGTCAAGTTATTGGAACATTGTGACAGATCAATCATTTTCTTTTTTTCAACTTCCTCAGAGAAATATGCATACCGGGTCCATACCGGGCATTGATATTATCTTTGAAAGATTTGTGCAATGGGGGAGTGCATGACTTGACGTAGGCTCTTGGACGTACGCCATCGCTTAGCAATGGCGTATGTCCAAAGAGCCTACATCAAGTCACCAAAACTTAAAGTTGACCATATTTTACGCAGTCCCCGGAATGTTTTGTTTTTTTTTTTTCCTCTCCTGGGCGTGTGAGCAAGTGACTCACTTGTCTTCGTGCTGCGCCGCCGACGGGGCGCAGACCGCGACGACCGTCAGAAGCACCGCCATCGCGAGCGGCAGCGGGGACGTCGAGGCGAGGAGCTTCGCGGAGGCCACCATGTTCTTGTCTTCCCGGCAGCAGCCCCCCGTCCCCCCGGGTTGGCAGCGACTGGACCCCAGGCGCCGGGCAGGCCTGGCCCGCGCCAAGCTCGCTCTTCGTCGAGGGGGGGAAGAGGAGGGCGCTTATTTTTAGAAGGCCCGCCGGTGCTTCTTCTGGCGTGTGTCGTTCAGGCCTGACCTCGCCCGCCATGCTGTTTGTAATGTATCGGGGAAAAAAAATTGTTCCTTATTGCGTATCCAATTTTACTTTAATATAAAATATTTAAAAACAAGAAAAGGATTTATTTTTTAATGCAAAGCTGTAAAATACCAAAAAATATATATGATTCTGAAAAAAAAATTGTTCTGTGTAACATATATAATTTTATTTTAACGTTATTTATTTATTTATTTTTAAATACGGGTAAGCAGTTGAATGTGTTTGTGTTTTTGAGCAATAAAATCAACAATTTTTTTGTATATATGTTTAATAGTGCTTTTTATATAAACTAGATACGCAATAAGGAACAGTTGCTTGGGGAAAAAAATATATCTTTCTGCGACCGCCAAACAAAAAAAAATCGTGACAGTAAATAACTGTGCGCTTAGTTTTTTTTTTTTTTTTTTTTTAATAATAGGCAGACTCCCTATAATCGGCATATTTACTCGCTAGGCGATTCTAACTGTACTTGTTCAACAATCAGCAAGGGCGCAACAACAGGGGGGGGGGGGGGGTGAAGCAAGGGTATTTTGCCACCCCTCTGAAACCTTGAAGTGGGTGCAAACGGGGGCAAAGAAAGTGCTATGTAATCAATTTTTAGATACTAAAACTGCTTAAATAGCACCATTTTCCACCTTGAAATTCAAATTTTTCCCGGGGGAGGACCCCCGGACCCCCCGTTTCAATAAGGGGGATCGATGATTCTTTATAAAAAGGTATATTGCCCTCCCCTTTGGAAATTTAGTTGTTGCGCCCTTGTCAATCAGTAGTTATTTTCACTGCTTTTGATATTATGGAATGTCTGTTTCGTTCAAAACCAATCACAGCTCGTGAGTAGTGCTGTACTCGCCTTACGGATCTGCGGTGACGGCTGTCCTCACCGGTGTGGTGCGGCTCGTCGGCGCTGCTCTCTGTGGCTGGCGAGCTGCTACTGCGGTGTGGTCGCTACTCGCTACTCGCCGTCCCTGGCGCGCGGGGACTCGAACCAGCCACCTCCTCGGGGCGCGAGTTTTGACGTCACGGCCGGACTATGCGGCAGGTTCGCGACTCGCACGACACGTGGCGTAGATCCTTTGGCTCAAGATCTCGTCTCGGGGTTTCATACACGCCCCTCTAGCGCGGACTGCGGGGACGCACCACGACGCCGAAATACCACAACGCCGAACGTACAATAACGCCGAATGCCAAATTGACTACAACGCCGACAGCTAGAAAACTGCTGTGTACCACAACGCCGAATTACCACAACGCCGAACGTACAATAACGCCGAATGCCAAATTGACCACAACGCCGACAGCTAGAAAACTGCTGTGTACCACAACGCCGAATTACCACAACGCCGAAATACATTAACGCCGAAAAATGTCATTGCAGGACTGCCACAAAGGTTAGGTTAGGTAAGGTTAGCACACAAATTCATTCAGTTTGTTTTTTTCATTTTGCTCCTGTGCACCCCTCCCCCCCCCCCCCCCTTCTCACGCAGCAACATTTTTCGGCGTCACTGTATTTCGGCGTTGTGGTGCACAGCAGTTTTCTAGCTGTCGGCGTTGCGGTCAATTTAGCATTCGGCGTTATGGTATTCGGCGTTATTGTACGTTCGGCGTTGTGGTAACGACCCGCGCGGACTATTTCACGTATGGTCGAGAGTTTGAAGATGTTCTTCCACCGCCCGGACCTCGGACACAACTAGCGTCATCGCGGACTCTCTCACTGAGCCCCGGTCAGGTTCCCACGCAAAAAAAAAAAAAGTGCCGGCAAAAACTGTAACGGCCGCGCGCGCCGTTACAAAGGGCAAAATACTTTGTTGGTTTTTTTCTCCGTGTGCTCTCCCAGTTATCCCTGACTAGACTACTGCTGATATCCTCCAAGTAATTCTGGTTAATCCTGTCCAAAAAAAAAATCCCTGCAAAGAATTTTTATTTTATTTTGTAATGAGAAATGCGATTTTATTCATCAGACTTTCGTTTAATTAGTGAATTTCTGTTACCAAATTAGCACATGCAATATTTTATCAGGTTGATTACCAGGTTAATAACCTTGTTTTAAAACAACTGGAAATCTCTATAAGGTGGTCTTAAAAAAGAGATTAATCATCAGTCGATTACTATGCCAGGAGACAGCTGAGAAACACTGACACGCAAGGCGATTTACCTTCTCCTTGATGTCTAGCGAAGCCCTCCTTCTTTAGCGTTCGTAAGTGAGCATTCCCCATCCCACATAAAAAAAAAAGAATAATATTTACCCCAACAGAATATGTGGCGACATCTTTTCAATTAAATATGTATCTTTAGTTGATTGAAAACAGGATTTTGCTGCCACTAATGGACACTACATTTCTTTGTCATAAACACAAAATTTGATGGTCTTTATTCGCAAGAATATATTTTTTCTGACAGCTACAAAAAAATTTTTTTATTTTTTTTAGTGATAATAAATCGAAATATTTGCGAACAATGATTTCTAAAATGTTATTACAAAAACGAAGTTGTATGCATTGCCCAGCTGTTGAAGACCTCTAAAAATAAATTACTGTGGATAATTTTATTAAAGAATTTATTATTTTATAAAGTAACAAGTTTACATCAAATTTTAACTAATCTCCTTCAGAATACTCTCATTTGGTAGCGATGCGCACCATTCCCAATGTTAATTCCATCACTTGAAGCATTTCTGTAATGTTTACCTTCAGCTGCTCCGTCGAGCTCCCCTCAATGTCTGTAATGGCGTCCAAACGTTTACATTTTATCACATACATTTTTTTCTGGTGTCCGTTTCGCAAACAACTTAATGTTAACGCGTTGCTCGAAAACCATGATTATAGATACGTAAATTTCACGCATTAATTTAGTCGCAAGCTAGAATGCAAACCTTCACACTCTCGCACTGTGTTCGTGATTGGACCGCAGTTATTTGGACACGCCCCTCTACGACCGCGAGCCAACGATGCCCGAAGCCAGGAGAGAAGTAAGCTAATCAGGTAGAGCCAACTAACAAGGATCAAAATGTTCTCGCTAAGAAATGAAACAATAGGAAAGCAAACATGGGTTGGGCACATCTATGACTTTGAATTCTACCCTGAGGTCGCACGAATACCCGAAATTTCCGAGTCTCTATCCGTGACGCGCGACAGACACGGTAAACACGACCTCACTCTACCGGCTCTGGAAGCCGACTGACAAGTCACAACTAGTTCAAACTTGACACTGACTATCTCAACGAATCAGACTATCAGGCTAATTGCTTTAAATGGATTTAGCGTCAGCAGTTGTTGCTATAAAAATTCATTCACCGTATTTTTGATTACACCTCCTATGATTAGAGACCTAAAAAATTCGCGGGCTCATTATGTGCTATGCTAAAATTCGAATAATTATACCTTAGTGCTGCTTCTGCCATTGGTCCACTGTTAATCTGGAGGACTGAGGGCCAATTAGAGTCCCTCGCTCATAGAAGTGTCGAATCACAGGCCACCCAGTCGTGACGACTCACAAGTCAGCAGCCAATGAACATTTGGCATTTGCCCGAGTGTGTAAATGACATTGGAGTCTATCCTAAAGGTAACTGAACCCGCGAATTTTTCCGGTCTATACCTATGATGCGTGGAACAAATCTGACGCGGAAACTGTCATCAGCATGTACTTAGGATCACACAAAGCATACATTCACGGGCAAGAATTCGAACCCAGTATTACTGCGCATATATATTTTTTGTAGCGATACAGTTGTTTTAATGTAACTGTACAAATTTACAAATATCTGTAATTTTAAATGATTATTTCAATTCCATTTACAAAAAAAAATTACAGTGTACCCAGATGAACACGCGTCCGTCCCGTTTGCTAACGGTAAAGCGTTGTCCCTCCACCCGAGAACACCTCAATTAAAAAAAAAGGAGGGGGGGGGGAAAAGGTGTATCTCGAACGTGTCGCTATGTTGCGGTTGGTACTCTGGCACGCCGTGTTATATAGTACCCACACAGGTAGTAAGTACCCTGGAATCTCGGAGGGGAATACTGGGTCGCGCGCGAACGAGGCCGAAAAATAAAAAAAACACGACCGGCAAAGAGAAGGACCGTTCGGGAATACGAAAACGTGGTCTCCCCCGAACTACTTTTTTTTTTTTTTTTTTATAGTGACGTTTTTCGGTTGAAGTTCATTAGGAAGCAGAGCAGCCGGGTTCGTCGACTCCCAGGAGGGCTTGTCTGGGTTTTCAGGCGAGGGGAGGAAGTGTTTCTTCTCTTCTCTCCCCTTGCCACAGAAAATACAGAAGAATGGAGGACCGAGAACCGTGGGTCAAGGGTGTGGTGGGTGTCAGAAAGGGGGGGAGGGAGGGAGAGAGTAGGATACGACCAAAACTACAGGTAAAGTAACCGAAAAAAAAAAAATTCCTGTTACAAGGTGTGGTGTGGCTTCCTTCTTCTCCCCCCCCCCCCGGGGGGGTTGAAGGAGGGCAGGGAACCGTTCATCATCCTCCTGGAGTTGTCCTCGGAGAGATCATCTTGCCCTCTGCAGCCTCCCGCGCGTCCCATCCCCTCCCTCCCGCGGCCGAGGTAACATCTCCTGAACTCCTCTGGAGTCGGCTTCGAGGGCGACGGAAGACTACCATACTGGAGAACTACCATAATGACTGTATTCCGCCTGGCCTCTTCGAAAAAGGCGGAAAATTACCATAACGGAAAACTGCCATAATTACAAAAGACGAGGCGGAATTCTACAATATTTTCTTATACACACTCCATGGAATGAGTACAGCTGCTTTTCTCTCGAAGTAGTAGTGTGAAGAATAAATGAATCGCTAGGTAGCGCTGTTAACCCCCTTAGTTGTTTCTTAGGTTAACTTAAAAATGTTACAGATAGCGCTTCTGGCGATGAATTTCTGTAGTTCCAGTCATAAATCAACTCAACAGATCGCGCACTAACAGAAACAAATGTTTCCAAAAATGAGCTATAGGAAGCAGCACTGTATACTTATAACCACGATCTGTAAAAATAAAAAAAATGGTAACTTTCCATTATGGCACATTTCCTCCTGTTTTGACAGGAGTCGACGGAAGACTGCCATACTGGAAGACTGCCATACTGGAATACTGCCATACTGAAAGACTACCATAATCGAAGTATTCCGCCGGGGGCGACGACTAAGTGCCATAACGTAAAACTACCATAAGTTAAAACGCGACCATACAGTCCTAATACTCGAACGACATGATTAAATTATGTCTATTATCTTAGAAATAATTGTACAAATAGGTAGCATACAAAGTCTTGTGATTCTAATTAAATATTTAACTCCAGGTCACTAGTTGAAATTAAATGCAATCTAGTGACCGAATATCACAATTACCTGACAACCGACGGATAAGTAAGTCAAATATTGCATGATTTATATCATATGTTTGAAATGTCACGACAGATTATCACTATATCAGGTGTATAACCTAGTCATCTATAGTACTGAGGTGGCAATTCAATTGAGTTTATTTTACGTCATGTCTGTCAAAAGAACGATAAACTAAACTTAAGCATGAATTATTTCACAAAAAAAAATGTTTACGTTACTACATCTTTAATAATACCCACACTATGTTTCTGATGGGCTGTTGGGGTTCACTTTTCATGGGCTGACTTCACTACGACCTTACTTCTAAATGGTGTTGTTTTTGTCGTGTCGGGGCTGTTACAGGGTATTGTGATTCCGGCATAATGTTTTTAGCATGTACTGTGAGAACCATTAGAAAAGTATTTTAACATATATATGTACAGAAAAATAATTGCCATTAAGAATATATCAAAACAATCGCAAATGTTAATACGGATTAGAAAGAGCGATTCATGTTTGCTGTTTAAGTTTTATTGATTAAGTAGTTGTGACATTAGGCATATATTTTAACTGCGTCAATGACTACGAAATCATTTCAGAATATTAATTTATGATAGCCTTGAAATCATTTTTATGTTTGTTTACCAGTTGAATAGCCTATTTCCGATATTATTTTTCTTCTTATTCTGATATGCTTGCTTGTCCGTGAACATATTAATAGCGAGGTCAATGCAGACGACGAAACACAACGCCACAGTAGAGCGACATTATGAAAGGAATTAGACATGACCTACAGTAAGAAACCATCCTACCAATTATCTAAAAAATAAAAAAACAAAAAAAAAGGTGGAACTGTATCGAGACTCACGGCCGTTGGTTTCACGTGAAACCTCTATGTCAGCGAGTCGCTTTTAGTGAAATGATTTAAAATAAAAAAATTAAAACGAGACATTGACTACGTACTAAATATTTTAATTTAAATCAGACACTAAATGGTAGCTTACTATTCATTTCAATTAATATTTGACGAAAATGTTTAACATTGGCCTGTAATATGATAAATGAGATACCGAAGGCATAATACCAAAATTAATGTTTTTTGGTGAACGTACAATCTGTATTGCCCAGTGTTGTCGGTTCTCTATACACAAACACACGAATCACCGCGCTATCACGTCTGAGTCGTGAGCTAAACTGATCAGATACTGCACTTATACCTGTGCCTTGTTAGAAGTGTAAACAAATGTACACATAAAACAAAACAAAATACAAATCTGTTTAAAGAAAGTCAGTATCTAAGAGAATATCAAAACCAGTGTAGTTCATTGAATAAAATTTTAACTGACAAACAACATTTTTATAATAGGTAAATTAATTCAAAATGTAGTTTCAGACATTTACTATTACTCATTAAACTGTACATCATGAGAAACCTCAGTCTGTTTGTGCCTAAGAAGGGAATAGATCTCTCTGCCGAAACGTAGCAACTGTTGTCTTGGGAAAAACATACTGTGTTATTCTGTGCTACCATCGTTGTGGTTTTCATAATATATTTTATGTCGCTCAAGTTTTGCTTACGGTGTTAGTCTGTGCTGTCGTCGCTGTTTTGTAACATCGCTGGGTTCACCTGTGTCTCTGTATATCCGTTGATTTTGTTTGTTTTTTAAATTTTTATTTGTTAAGTTTCATCGTTGGGTTATTCTGTTTGCCGTTATGCACCGTAAATTTTCTTTTTAAATGGAAAAGAAATATTCATGTAAACTTACATTTTATTAATTTGTACATTTACATGAAAATAACTTTATCACTACAAAATAGTGTTACCATTTATGTTTTGTGTTGCCCCAGTACCTCCAATATTTAAAAGTTATTTGTAAACCCTTGTTTGAATAGATTTCCAGTATTAACTGCGCATATTACGCACGGTAAAACAAAAGAAAGCCAAATTGTTGAATACTTGATCGATTATCTTTATATTTAAAAAAATTGGCCGAATGTACACATAAATAATTGAAGTATAAAATTATTAGCCAATTTTTGTTAGAAATACTCAGCTATACCTCATTAAATTGTATTTAAGATGTGCAAAAATATCCAAAGCTATGTGGTGTACAAAGTTATAATATCTTTCTTTTAGTATTGCAAACTATTCCTTGTCAACTGTATTCCGATAAAATCTTTTGTAAAAGTACTTAAAAATCAATTCTGTGAGTTTTTAAAAGTATTTTTCGTCTTTATTTACTGTTCTTGTTGCTAATGTCTCGTCGTTGTTAGCACACTGTGTTCGTCTGTGCTGAAATAATTTTTTACCAATTCTTTCTACGTAATTTTCTGTCTATGTTTTGATATTCCCTGAGTTTCGCTTGTTTTCTGTATGTTTGCACATTTATCTTTCTTGTCTGTTATTCAGGTTTCTTATGTCATATATTATAATCAGCAATGGTGTATGTACTAAATTATACATACAATCAATCTCCCCAATTGCAAGAACCATTAAAATAAAAAAAATTTATTTAAAAAGTTTTATTTAAATATTTATTTGTTATTTGAAACCCGTGTTTTTGCACAATAATGTATTTAAAACAAAATTATATATTATTTCGTAATAATATCAAAATATCAAGTGTAGTATGTATGGAGAATTTAATTTCATAACGAAATTATTGTTGAACGGAAGAAAAGGTCCGAACATGATAATTTAAAACAACAAAATTATAAGAAAAGTGTAATCTCTTGTAGGATATTTTTGTGCAAAATATTATCTTTTTTGGACGAAAATAAACATACACAACCATTTAATGAACTTTTGGTACTGTAAAAGTTAAAACATAATACATGTTTTATACTATTACACGTAGAAATATTACACATCCAAAATAAAAGCACCTAATTCCAATTTTTGTTACGATTGAAATTAAAATAATTAAATAGCGATGTCACTGTGAAGTGCACAAATATTAAATAAAAACTTTCTGTAGTTGTGTACTGAAAGAAGTTCATGTTTAATAACCCCGATGATTTAATTAAGTTTCATTGTATGAAATAAAACATTTATACTCCTACTTAACTATCTATTACCAAGAATTCTGTACTCAGGAGTACTGTAAGTTCCAATAAAATATAGTTGTATTCAAATAATGTGAATATTTATAAATAAGTAAGCAAATCTCACAAAACTAGTGTCATATAAATTCTCAGTCTAGTCTTCGGAAACTGATCGATTTAAGGTCAGAACTATCATTACTTGAAATACCGGCGATGTCAGTATGAAATGTAACTTTTAATTTGACATCAACACTATCATAGATTTAGTACTTAATTTAAGATTTTGAAAACAGTTGTTTGAATAGCTTTACAGTATTAGATGCGCATATTAAGCACGGTAAAACAATAGAAAGCCAAAAGTGATATAAAAAATTAACTTTTCTGCGGCTTTAAAATCAAACAAATAAAATGTTTATACAATAACTTCATGCTTGTAAGCACACACATGTTTTAACTAAACACACTCTTTTAATATATAACATTTGTTTCAAAATAACTTTACCCTCGACAGTGCAACAAGCTCTTACATATGTTTTTACTAGTCTATATTTCTATATAATTATTGTACAGCGGGACTGTAAGTTTGTTTGCAGGAAATAAAAAAAAATGCCAAACTAGTAACACCAATTATATTTCACTGTTATGAAATTACATAATTTGTGCTGAACGAACAACATAAGAACACATAAATTTGTTCATTACCGAGGTTAGATGTTAATGCACGTACTGCATGTGTTAATGACACACAAAACTACAGCAAACTAGTGGTATAACATCATGTCAGTGTTAAGAAAACTGCCGATCGTCGCTCTACCACTCTGGTTCTGGGGTAGAGCGCCTGCCTTGTGACTTGTAGGACCCGGGTTCGCGCCCCGGCTCCTCCAAGGCGGATTGCCCAGATAAAATGGTGGCATTTTCTCTGGTAGGAATACAATCCCTTGTAATAAGTCAGGCTACCAAAGAAACGGTGGGTGGAACAGAAAAAAACCTTCCAGATGGCTTCCAAATGGGGAGCCCGTTTCTTTTCTTGGGCTCCCCATGCGGTGGCCATTCCGGGGGTTTCTCCGGGGGAACGGAGTTTTGCAAAAATATATATATTTTTTTAGTTTTTTATCGATTTAGTTTTTAGCTCAAACAAATATTTATTTATTATTTTGCTTTTGTACATAAAATATTTGAATTAAGTGTGTATCAGTCAGTGAGTAGATGTATACCGATGTTGTGTGTTCAACCATTTATCGCTATATATTTTCTTGAAGTATTATTGAGAGTTAGATTTTAGTCACACACTATTGTGTGTCTTTCTTATGTATTATTTTAGACGTTTAGAGGCACATTAATTTTATTCCTAATAAATAATAGTTTAAAAAAACTAAAAAAAAACATGCTTTTATAGAAAATCCAACTAAAAAATAGAAAATTAATTTTAATAAATTTGAATTAAAAATAGTGTAAAATAAAAAATGTATTCTATTTAAAAAAAGCGTGGGGTGCATGGTGTTAATAGTTATAATTATTTTATTGACAGATATGAGTAGAAGGTTTGTCATTTTGATAATTCAAATTTATTAAAATTTATTTTCTATTTTTAGTTGGATTTTCTATAAAAACGTGTTATTTATTTTCTACTTTGTAGTTTGGTTTATTTATAAAAGCGTGTTTTTTTTATTTTTTTAAACTGTTATTTGTTCTAATCTACTATTCATTCCGTGATAACTATAAGTAACTGTAATTATTTTCCAAATTATTAATGTGTACAGCTGTATTGATAGTCAGTGAAGCGTTCCACATTTACGTAACAGGAGTTTTGGGAAGGATAAGGATTGAGAAAGGATGAGGAAAGGACCTTCTCAATAAGAGTGTATAGAATATGTGAGAAAAATTCGGATAGCCCGGACTGGGATTCGAACCCAGAGCCTTCCAATGATATGTCGGCTGCTCTACCATCGGGCGCTCGATGTACGATAAATTTTTTCACAATAATACTAGTAGTTTTCATTCATTATTGTTTTAAGCTTATTTTAAAAATTATTTTTCACTTTTTAGTTCGATGTGCTTTAAAAGCGTGTTTATTAGTTTTTTAAAACTATATTTATTTTTCACTTTTTAGTTTGAATAGAAGGACTGGCGAAGTCCCAGACGAATTACAGTTGGATTTACGGCAACAATCCCAAAAATTGTTGAAAAGAAAACAAAGAAAATTTTTTTTCAGCCGTAGACATGATTAGAACCCACAACCGGTGAATCCGTAAATAGACTTATTCTATGAACCGTGCCTTAATCCGCTCTGCCAACAAACCAACTGTCGAGGAAATATTGTAATAATAGTAACACCCCGAGTGCTCGAGCTGGAAAGTAGGTAGACAGTACGCATGCGCCGACTGCACGGTTGTCTCACTTGCTCTCACACAGAGGCTGGGTGAGGAAATTATTTAATACTGTCGATCCTAATCAGGATAATGAGATAAACGTATTAGTGTATTGTCACCGGTCCTCGATAAGTGTACGAAGTTTAGATTAAATCTGTCCGTTTAAAGTGGGTCAAAATCGAGTGCAAATAAGTCGGTTACAAAAGCAACAAACAAACAAACATACAGGTGAAGCTAATATAAAGCGTGTCAAAATATTATTTCTGAAAAACCACGTAGTTTTCAATCAGGAAGAATGTCTTTAACACACACAGTATTATATATAAAAAATATATTTTTAATAATAAGATTGGGTTGCAAAGTTTCTTTGCTCATGTTGAAATAAATAGAATATTTTATTTATATCTGGATGTTATACTGGCGCGCACGCGCAAACACATACACACATAATACACTGTATGTATGCATCTCTCTCTCTCTCTCTCTATATATATATATATATATATATATATATATATCGGTGGATGCGAAAAGTCCGCTAGAATGCTTTGGAACCAGTTTCTAGCCTCGAACAGGGCACCGTTTATTAAATCGGCTGCCGATATGTTCCCTTACTGGGATTCGGTTTGGACACGTTCTGGAATACGGTCCGCGAGTCAGGTTTACGGTTGTATCGCCACTTTACCCGAACGTCTTGGAATACCGCCCTTAGAGATTTTGTCTAACGGGGATGCCTGCACTCAACTGTATCTTCTCACTTTTGTGGTTGGTGAGAAATATTTTACATGTTTATATTAATTTCGTAGTTATTTTAGGATCAATATTGTGGTATGTGTTTACTCATTGGCCGAGTGAAGTTTTGTACGAGCTTTTTTCCTCCAATCAGAGCCAAATTTTCCCCGCGATAAATCACCATCTCGAACCAGAGACGGAAAACATATGTAGATTGTTTTCGCGATAGGCTAACTCAATTCCTTATACTTTTGTGCTTATGGGCATAGATCCTGTGAGGGACAGGAAATTTAAAAGCCCTTCTCAGTGAGGGCAATCAGAACTGCGAGACGGGATAGATAAACGTAATATAAACGCCAAAACTAAGTTTTAAGGAACACTTTTTTTAAATTATTATAAAGTTTCATCTTATTACATGCATAGGCCTAGACCGCCTAGTGTCGGTGACCCTCCACACACAAAATTCTTGGCTGCAGATTTTACCTCCCCGCATTTCGAATCTTATACATTTTCGCCCCTGTTTGTGCTGCTTTTATTATTGGCTCTCATTTTATGCAGAGGATCTAGGCAAATAATATACCATCAACCAAAGAAGTATCTTATCTCAGGCTACAATGAATAAAAAAATGGTTCCATCTAGTCATGTACGCGCGTAAGAAGTAATACTTACTTGGCGTGATAAAAAAAAAACTTGAATTTTGCATGCAAATAATTAATATAAATAAAATAATAAAAGGACTGGAGTGATATTATAAATACGAACGGTTGCTAAAGTATAAAGTATAAAATCAACAAAATAATGTAATACTTTAATGTGAAAATAAATTATATGTACATACGGGAACATAAACTCCCATGAAAACGGCCAGGAGACTGCTATATATACCTTCCTGAGAAACTCCCTGCCAGCGACAATGGAAGTTTACAAGCATCGTTATACATATGGGAACATAACCTCACTTGTATAAATGTACTTTAAAAAGCTTATATACTCAATTTATATCATTAAAATTCACAATATAGGCCTATAAGTATTTAATATCAATAGCACATAATATATAATTTTTAATTGTATGAAGCCTTTCTTCAATGTAGCATTTAATTTTTTTTTCATCCTGTATGGTCCGCGCGCACCGTAAAAATTCACTCTCATAATTTTTCAGAGCGCGCCTAAAGAAGTATAACTTCAATAAAGCACTTACGTATCGTCGATCGGGGTCATTAGACACGAATATAAGTGATAAGTATAGATACGGAAATTTTCGCGCATTCATTTAGTCGTAAGTAGAATGATTAATTTTGTATGCTCTTGCACTGTGTTGCAATTATTCGGACACGCCCCTCTACGATCGTAAGCCAACGGTGCCCGACTAGGAGAGAAGTAAGCGAATGAGGTTGTGCAAATTAACAAGGATAAAAGTGGTCCCGCTAAGAAATCGTATCCGCGAAATAACCGAATCTTTAGGTAGGTATAAGATAAAAATGAGTGCATTCTGCGGGGAGGAAGGAGGGACAGGAGTACCCCGAGAAAACGTCCGCCACGTTTCCCACTTTCGAAAAATCTAACTGGATCGTTTTTTTTTTTTTTTTTTTTTGCTGGAAGGCGAGTCAGTGGGCATTTGCCCGAGCATGTTAAAATTGGCCCGGGAGTGTGGTGGGGGAAAGGCTCAGTTTCCACGCCCGCGACTGTACCTCAGCGCGACCGCCACGTTCGGCAGATATCGGCGGGTTTTTGGCGAATGCGTCCAGTGGCTTTGCGCAGCGCTAGAAGAATGGATTAAGAGGCCGTGTCAGTAAATGTTTATTTCCAATATTCTGCCCTAGAAGTTCTCTCTTTTAACAGTGAGATTTAGTGGCTTTTTCAACCGAAGGAACTGTTGCCGCAGCGCGTGAAAATGCCACTATACCCTCATCACAGGATTAGTGGGAAGGTTGACAGCTCCAGCTTACTCGACGAAAAATAGCTGGTTCCTCGACAATCTGAGAGGATGACAATCGGACCTGCGGCTCACTAGGAAATTGCGGATGCAGGGATTCAGAGTCAAGAAACCTCACATTTACAACTGTAGGATCAGTCGTATCTAAAAAGTTAATACTTTAAACGTATAGGAATATAATTAATCTTCAAACATGTGGTAATTATTCTTTATCTGGATGTAATATTCCGTGAAAAATAATGTTAGTTGACATTAAAAAAGTATACTAAAATCATGAAACGTTATAAAAGGATAATAACAAATTCATATGATTAGATATTACATATGCATTACACACAATCTAAATACAATCTCACTTAAGTCAGACTACCTCATTTTTTACAATGCACCATCATACAGTTTAACAGAGGTAGGAGAACCTCTTATGGATGTTGTTTCAAAGATTTAATATTTACAAATATCACTATTTATCTTATTACGGTATGTATCTTTATGAATACGAATTTATAAAAAAATATTGAATTGATTACATACATTACACTTTAACATTACACAAGACTAAAACACTCACAAAACTTAATTTTATATATTGCTGTAGCATATTAGAAGACGAAATAATTCACAAGACCAACATTAAAAGGGCTGAATTACAAATTTACTTTACAGAGGAGAAAATATCCTTTAAAGATATTTCATTACCTCATTGATTATGTAATACTTCCGTTAATGTGATCGTATATATACATTATTGAAATATATATTCCATTAGGTTTATGTAAATATTTAGAAAACGTCATTGCTTATAGATGCTCATTATTTAAATAATAAAGTATCTTTTACTTTTATGTACTGAACAAACAAAATACTTAAAAGTTAATAAGAATAAGCTTAGTTGAGTAACATCTTTAATTTGTATTTAATTCCATTTACATATCGAAAATCATGTACAATGAATGCAACTGATTGAATTCAATAAATATTTTATCTTGTGAAACGGCCATAATGGTGATGTAGATAATTATAGATGCTCACATGCATCGTGAGAGTCCGTATAAAGCCTATTACAATTATATAAGTATAAATTAAAATGCTTTTAAAATAGACATGTGTAATATTATTAAAACGTGTTTAAGTAAGATCACAAAAAAAATGAAAATCCTTCAACAGTAAGTTATGTTTTATAATATTTCAACAAAACACACATACAATAAGAGAATACTAATCATGCCACATAATTCAACACAAAATACACATTCCAGTAGGTGCTACGTAAAAATAACTTCTATTTTTATGCTGATAACTCTGCATTGTTTTATATATATCATTATTTCTAACTTTTAATATTCTCTACACATTAACTGAAATTACTTATTTACAGAGTCTTAGCAAATGCTGGTCTGTACCACATACAGTTCGTACGATATCTCTACATGAAACACATACAGTTCATTATTAGTAATTTCAATTATATTTCCATCAACATAATGAAATTAGTATAGGGCCTAGGTTGTTCACTGTTAATTGAGTACTTCTGAAGTATTTTCATTGTGAGTTAACATACATACCAAATGCCATTCTTCCAGTAAAGTTCCAAAGAAGACAACAAGATAATATAAGTATGTATGTAGTACCATATTTTAAACCCCTATTAAATGAATAATAACTAAATCTCTTTTCTGGACTATTAAGTAATATTTTTATTACTGTTATTTGTAACTTAAATATAATGACAACTAACAAATTAGTAAAATATATAATTACGTGCGATATAGTGTGACATTTGTACTTGGACGGCAAACGAATATAATAAAATGTCTATGACAATGTTAACTTTATTATATTTGAAAGATTTGTGCAATGGGAGTGCATGACTTTATGTAAGCTTTTGGACATACACCATTGCTAAGCACATGAATGTCTGTAGAAGAAAACTATAAAAAAAACCAATAGACAAAAACACAAGTTAAGCAAAGTATTTCTGTTGTCAACAGGATATAAACACCACATAATATTCCATAACAGGAATATGGTCAACAAACAAAGAAAAACAAAGAAAAATGGACTAACAGGATGACAAAACACCCAAAAATGATGACAGCACAAAAATATTAAACTGAAAAAGTAATTCAGCACAACAGCTGAAACGAGACAAAAACACGACAAAACGAAAAGATTAAACAAACACAATAGTTTTCCAAAACAGAAGAGAACGAAAAAAAAAAACCACAAATGATGACAGCACAAAAAAATATTGAACCAAAAAAAATTCAGCACAACAGTTTAAACGAGACAAAAACACGACAAAACGAAAAGACGAAACAAACATGGTAGTTTTCCAAAACAGAAACAAGCGACGTTTCGGGAACTGCTATCTGCTCCCGTCCTCAGGCAGAGATGCACATTGTACGAAACTTTTTTTTTTTTCGTGTTTTACGAAACCTGTGTTCTTGATAAACGACGGTTTTTCCCTGTATAAAAAAACACCATTATTATATTTCTTTCCGATGAGAAACAAAAATGTTGTATGGTCGCGAATAATACATTCATATGGCGTCACATCAGTGGAATATTACCTTAGCATAAATGTGTGAAGTCTGTGGCACTTGTGAAGTAAACCTTCGCTCGATCATAAAAACAAATGAACGAACAGCTTTTTTTTTTTTGGGGGGGGGGGTGTAGTCCGAGACCCCTGGGGTGGTTGAAGAGTGACAGGTCGGTCGCCAGAACAGGTAGTAAAAGCTCAGGGGCTGAGGATAGAAAAGGCCTATCTCCAAATTATTAAGTATAAATGTTGTCATGTTATAGGTAAAGACTTGATTACACCCAGGTTTATAAACCCATCATGATCATTAAGACACTGATCGGAAGATAATGTGCAATACATTTCAATGGCGTTTTCAGTTTTTGCTAAATAATTATAAATGTAAGCAAAATTTCAATGTATCTGGACAAATCCAAATACTGATAATATTATTTTCATCACAGAAATTATATATGATATGATAACTAAATTTGAAGAAAGCAGTTATCTTAAATGTATTGTATACTTTCAGAAGGCAAAATTTCCGGCCCCTACCTCTTATAGACTTTGAGAAAAACTGCCTTTTAAAATAACATTGATATAAATAGGAGCAGAAATTTGTGACACGGCCTCTTAAGGAGGAGGAGAATACGTTTCTCTTCGGGAGGGGGAGAAACGCGGAGAGGGGAAGCGACGCGCTCGCCGGCGGAAAGGGGGCCGGTAAGAGAAGTAGGGGAGGGGTTTGACGTAGGGTTGGAGGGGGGTAAAGGCGCAGGTGAAAGCGGGCATGGAACGATTCCGTATACGCCCCGCCACGAGCGACCTTGACAGTCAATGACCCCGCCTCCACCAGCCTTGTGAACCAGTCGGCCGGGCCCGTGAGGGGAGTGGCAGGGAGGGGGGAAAAAAAAGTGAGTGCAGACGCCCTCCGAGGTACAGTTAACACCGGCGTTGCCATGTCGAGTGATGTAGATACCTCCATATCGAAATTGTTACTGAGCTCAACTGACTTAAAATAAGTACTTGTATGAATTAAATAAACTTACGCCCAAATAAAAATTGAGAAGTATATATAGAACTCTGAACAGTATAAAACAAAGTCTCTTTCCGCGTCTGTCTGTTCGCTTACTTCTTCTAAACTATGCCAAACGGATTTTGATGCAATTTTCACCATAATTTAAAGTTTCATTCCGGAAGGTTTATATGTACATAAAAATTCACATTAAAAATAAAGATAGTAGAGAAATCTCGACGTTGTGTAATCAAGTCGTAAAATGACGCTTTTAGGGCGTCCACGTGGGCTACGCTGACTTACACACGACTGCTACATCAAATTAATGTACTACATAGTACGCGATTGCATATGTCTTATCTTCTAAGGATGGCCCACAGTAATCATTTTTACCTTATAATTTGATTTAAAAAATGATTAATTTGCTAAGTACATACTTATAAATCTAAATGTCGCTGCATTAGTATATCGCATACGTGCGAAACCGGCTTGTGTCGCGAGTGTGTGTGTATATATGTGTGTGTACGTGTGTGTGTATATATATACACACACATACAAAGGCTTATACAGATCAAAACGAAAAAAAGGAGGGAGGGATAATTTTTTGGAACTTAACCTCAGAGATGACAACGGTAAGAGTTGTAGTATTATGAGAAAACCTACACGCTGCAATTCTTCACATTAAGTAACGAAGTGTCTTTCGTAATTAGCTTCTTTCAAAGTTTTGAAATACCAATAACCTACATATTAATAAATATAGGTAATAACTTTCATTGTTAATAATTTTTTTTTCCAATTCGGAAAGGAGCCAGATGCCCTTCTTTGACCACCTGGATACGTCCTTGTATGTTATTATGTGTGTATGAATAAATATATATTTTTAAATAAATAAAAGGGTGAGTAATCTTTCTCAAATCCAAATATAGAATTCAATTCTTAAAATAGTGCCTTATGTCTAAATCTTGATCTCAGAAGTCTGAAATAAAAACACCAGAAAAAAACGCTGAAATACAAAAAA
This sequence comes from Bacillus rossius redtenbacheri, assembly GCF_032445375.1. NCBI lineage: Eukaryota > Metazoa > Arthropoda > Insecta > Phasmatodea > Bacillidae > Bacillus > Bacillus rossius. Next base: position 15,629,030 of record NC_086343.1, on the reverse strand, counting down.
ATTTAAATTTTGATTTAATGATGAACCCAAAAAATGAAAAAAATAAAAAGCGTATTTTCATTTTTAGAATTCAATTTTTTGTGTTAAATATGTTCCCCGGTGTGCTAAACAAACATTCCCATTGCAGCTAGTGAAAGGTGCAACTATTTCTTTTATATCTTTTGTAGGAATAAATAATGAAGTTCTTATCAACTGCACAGCATCTACTGTTTATTTTTTTTAAATATATTTTTTGAATATACAATATTTAGAATACTAAAGATTTTATCTTATATGAGGATTTAAATTTTGAATATATTTATGACAAAAGAGAAACAAAAATTTCGTAAAAATAAAGTTACCACTTTTTGTAAAATATTTGTTATGAGAAGACATCATTTTTGATTAGTTTTTATTTATTAATTTAATTGTTTTTTGGTAGTGATGGTTCAACAGTGTGTGCGTGTTTACTTGTAGGCTACAAAGGATTTTTTTTTGCGCGTGTGATATTGGTTTTAGAAACCTGGCAACACTGGTTAGACGCTTACGATAGACACGTGACTACAGGACGAGTGGAGGTAGATCATCTCTGCGAAAACGCGCGAAAGACGAGTTTTCGAGTTCGTCGACCCGGGCTACGGACGCGAGTACCGTAGAGAAGTTACGAGCAACGGAGGAAAAAAAAAAAAGAATGAAGAAAAAACGAAACAAGTCTGGAATAGAGTTAACCGTTGAAAAGCAAACGCCGTGACGTCGGACATAGACGATTGCAGTTAGAGAAGCGGGAATGGAGTAGCTGGTCGTTGTGAAGAGATATGCTGAAGAACACCCCCCCTCCCCCCCCCTTTTTTTTTTTTTTTTTTTGCGAAACGATTTTCAGACCAGCTGTGTTTTTAAAACTTGGTAGCATTGTCCGTGATTCGTGGTTGGCTGGGTTTTATTTCAGCCACGTGTCTACTGCCAGCACACCAATCACAGCCATCCAGTGCGGAAGCAGACGCGTCCTGAATGGCCAGGGCCAAATATGGAAATGGCTTCTCTTTCAGAGGCTGCCGACAAGAAGGCAACAATCGTCAGCGTAGGCATACCTTACTGTAGTCTAATGAGCGATCAGATTTTTTTTCAACGAAAAAAAATACTAGCTACGTTGTTTAAGAATGTATCATATGTAGTTAAGAAAGTGAAAAAAAATGCATGGTTTCAATCACTTGCAGGATAGACTCCATAGGCCTGTGTGCACCCGGATGTATGCAATCTGTTAATCGGCTGCTGAATTTGTGAGAGTTTCCCATGGCCATGGTGTGTTTTGTTATTCGGTGCTTCTCCAGTGGCAGGTTTGTCGAAGGAGCAGAGGCCTTCTCATTAGCTGTGGACAAAAAAAATGCAGAATTGTTTATCGCGAATTGAACCCGCGAATTTTTCCAGTGACAGACTGAAATACAGACCATTTTTACCTTTGACGTGCTCCAGCGTTTAGTTCACAGATTACGAGGAGCACTCTAAGACAAATTTACGTACTGAACTACAGCCAACCAGTTAGTACATCTCTCAAGTGATCAGCCACTGGCACCATTACGTGGAGATCTGTGGAGTCTATAAAAGTGGTCATTAAACCAGCGAGTTTTCTCAACGCCGCTAACTACTACGAAACACTTGACTTCACGTTGCGTTGCAGACTAACTTACGAAGTTAACGTGACTGAATAAACAAAAGCAGCAGTTAAATATTTTTGTTTAAATTAACTTCCAGGTTCAGTTTTATTTTGCGTCTTAAAATAAATATTTATGTGTTGGTAATCTTTTAAAAAATGTTTTAGAAAACTGACAATATATTTAAGAAGTAATTAAAAGAAAGGTTTCGAAAAGCATAAAACGGTTTATATGTGCAAGACTTTTGTTTGAAAATGCACTGGATTTCGGAACATTATTGGCCTACGCATAATTGGTTTCCTGTTAGAAGTGAATATTGTTCAATATTTTTTGACTATTTTTTTTTTTTTTTAATTCGGGTAAACTTGCGTACCCGAGCGGATCTTCTCGGATATCGGGTACAGACATATGTAGTAATTTGGCCATTCAGGACGCGTTTGCTTCTTCACTGGATGGCTGTGATTGGTTGTGCTGAGAGTAGACATGCACCTAAAATAAACAAAGACCAATGCTACAACGTGCTGACACACAGCTGGTCTAGAAATATTTTCGCGAAAAGTACACGGCCCCAGTGATAAATCAACATTCCTCTGCCATATTTTCCCCTGTCAACTTCCCATATAATGAGTAGGTTGGTAATATCAGTAAATGTTTAGGAACGTTACCAGTAGCGGATCCAGAGAGGGGCTAAGGGGCTCAAGCCCCCTCCAAAAGCATCTGGGTCCACTATTGTTTTAGTGTTTGCCTTGATAAAGCCTAGCCTCAGCTGGGTCAAGCCCCTCCAAAACCAAAATCCTGGATCCGCCACTGAACGTTACCGAAGTATTTTACGGTGTACTTGTTCTGGGACCAGCGTCGCTACACGTGTTGTCAGCTTATGAAACAGTTGAAGAGTGGGAGTGAAGTAAACAGGGAGAAAGCTTTGGACTCCCTCCTGCTTTCTACTTTTTCTTCGGGTTTAATTTCCGAAGTGAATTGGTAAGTGGGCACGGCGACAGTGCGGGGTTTTTTTTTTTTTTTTTTTTTTAACAAGCGTAATGTGCCCCCTCCCCAAACCCCCTTCTCCTGTTAGAGCAATATTCCTGTCGGACCTAAGCACGTATAAACTCCACGGCTAGAGAGTCGACGTCAACACAAGGTCATCGAATTGAAGTCCATGGCATTTAAATAAACTGTGATTTCGTTTCGTCTTAATGATATGGTAGCTATAAATAAAGTATAAGAGAAATTTTTCTTCACTGAAAATAATTGTTCTGTACTTTTACAAAAGATTCATTTGAAAACCAGTTGCTAAAAAATAGTTTGTCATACTAAAAGACAAAATAAATATTGTTACTTTGTACAACAAATGTCTACAACACAGCATTTATGGAATATAATTTTCGAGATTCTAACGAAAATTGGTGCATAATTTTATATTTTAGTGTCTGTTTCATTCAAGCGTATTTTTTTTTAAATCATGGAAAAGTTAATCAACTATACAATAATTTACTTTTTGTTTTATCATGCTTATGACTGTTTGCAGTTAATACTGGAAAGCTATTCAGGGAAACGTTTACAAATAACTTTAACCATTGGAGGTACTGGATAACACAAAACATAAATAAACTGGTAAGAATCCATCTTGTTTCAAAACATTTTCTTGCGATGTATCATCTTCCCTAATTATGTGTAATCACAAAAATGTTTTTGTGTTCAGATAGTTGACAAAACACTCTAATCCCTTAGTAAAATTTTGTGTCGAAAGAAATATATATATATATTTTAATCTTACGTGAAGTAGTTATTTTCAGACGAAATCTCGGACGATCTGTATTGAAACAGATAAAGTTCTCATTGGCACGTTTGAGATACATGCAAGCTTCCTTCGCCGAGCAGGGCGACATAAGACATGAACAAAACGAAATGAAGCTCAACAAAGATTCCTAGCACTACTATAGTACTTACAATCCAGCTTTAAAGTCATATTCTGGCATGGATACTTTAGGCAACCTAACGTTCTGCGTTTGTTTACACACACCCTACACGTAGATGCGCGTACCTTTCGTGAGCTGTTGGTTACTTTTTTTTTTATTTTCCTTCAATGGTGTCTGTTCAGGCCAGGTCCGACATACCAAGTACCTAACATAGCAGACGTCATTCATTCTTTTCGGAGCTTACCAACTTCTCGCCGGTCCACCTCGGAAACAGGGTGTTATTTATGCGCGAAGGAACGGGGAAGGGGGAAGTTTAAAAAAAAAAAAAGGAGCGGGGAGGGGTGGCAATGAATGCAGCAGCAAGTTTCCTTTATCCTGGTTTTCAAAAGAAGTCCCCCCCCCCCCCCCCTATCACTCTCTTTCTCGGTCCGTGTCTGCGAGTGCGTTTCTTTTCAAAAACCCCGCGGCGTCGCGTCGTTTCGAAACAGACCAGATACATCACGACTGGGTAACCTCACGGGTAAATATCGCTGACGGTGAGGTATTTATTCTTATTCTTTATTCTTCTTGGACTCGTCCTCTCTTTTTTTTTCCCCCCCTACATCTGTTCTCCCTTCCCGGCCCGTGGCAAATCGTGCGGCAAATGTTTTCTTTTGACACGAGAAAAGGGGAGGGGGAGGCGGTTTAAGGAGGTCGTCGACCCCACGCTCTTTATGATCGCCGCGGTGATTTAGGAGGCTGTTCCTTTACCGGCGAGACTTGTCGGACCAGAATGTGCCCCATGCATAACCCCCCCCCCCTTCCCACCAAAACACCTTCCTATCTGCCCCTCGCCCGTTGTGACACCTTTGCGAGAGTTTTACTATCGTGACGCATATCGGCTTATCCAATTCACGCTTTTAGAGCACGTCCCACCAGTATTTATACACACACACACGTGGTAGAATAAAACGTTTGGAGGGGGGAGGATGGAAAAAAAAGAAGGAAGAGGATATTGCTTTCGGAGTTGTCTCACGCATGTGTCGATGTGGCCATGTTGAATTTTTTGGTTTTTGTTTTGCCCATCTTGAGAGACCCGGAAATTTTGCAGATTCGTCTGGCTTCAGAGTAGAATTTAAGGTAATATGTGTGCTCAACCCATGTTCGCTTTCCCATTGGTTGATTTCTTAGCGAGAGCATGTTTATCCTTGTTAATCGGTACTGCCCGATTCGCTTACTTCTGTCCCAGATGCGGGTGTCGTTGGCTCACGGTTATAGAGGGGCGTGTCCAAGTAACTGCGGTCTAATCATGAACACAGTGCGAGAGTGTGAAGGTTTGCATTCTAACTTGCGACTAAATGAATGCACGAAATTTCCGTGTTTCTACCCATCGCTCACCTGTGGCAAGAAAAAAAAACTGTAGATGCTGGCCATGACTAGAGAAACTATTTGGCGGATTCTTTGGGTAGACTTGAAGCATATGACAATCTGCTTCACGTTGATGATTGGACTACAGTGCTCTTGACACGCTCTTGACGACCCTGAGTCATTAAGCGAGGAGAGACTATTTACCCAAATGATGTGACTTTGGTATCGACCAATGAGCACTCTAAAAATTATTGACTATACATAGGCGAGATGAGTCGAGCCTGGAGTGAAATGAATCCACGAAATAATAATCGTGGCCCTAGCCATGATGCATTTGATATCTTATTAAGATTTAATTATGGATGCTTTCATGCTTTATACATACAGTATCTTAAGAATGAGTATTATCGGTCTATGTCTGGATACACATAAGAAGATTATCATTCTATTAGATATATAAAAAACAACCAAGCGTAACTAAAATAAACTTGATGATTAAGTAGGTAAAATGATAGAAAGCAAAATTTCATTCTAAATAAATGCTCATGGACAAAAGATAAAGACTGCTGAACTGCTGAAATGTAATTAAAGTTATAAATGTAATTTATTTCCATTTTAAGATAATATGAGATGACGGTATTACATTAATACCAGCCCTCACACGTTTACACACAGGTTCATGCAGTGAGTAAGTCACGAAGCGATCATGCTGACTAGGAAGTGACAATGCTTCTGTAATCATTATGTAGGATTTTATTTTCTCTAGTATGTGTATTTGTTTTCCTTCTACCTTTTTTAAATTATGAATTATTAACGATACATTTAATGTTGAATATTTGGTTTGCTCTTAATTTTTAATCAATTTTTTCATAAACATTTCATATAAAAAAATCACTCAGACAACTTTCAAAAATTTTACGACCTGTAGCTTTGAACGTCGTTTAATCAGCACAGCAGGCGGTTTACCCTCCAACTTAAATTTAACTGTATCTTTATTTTTAGCTATCATTCCTATTTTCAGAAAACTATCATGATTATTGGCACGACAAGGTATACGTAGAGACCGCAAGAATTCGCGGATTCATTTCGTGAATGGCTAGAATTCAAACAAATTTACCTCTGAGCTGAAGCACTCTGGGCTAATGAGAGACCACCAACCAAGGAAGTATCAAATAAAAGAACTACCTAGTCGAGACGTCTCACAAGTCTGCAGCTAACAAACAATTGAAATTTCTTCGAGTATGCAGAGGAGTTTGGAGTCCATCCTTAAAGAAAAGGAAAAAGCGAATTTGTCCGGTCTCTAAGTATACAGAATATTTTTCCAAACTTTCCTCTACCTTTATCAACTGATTTCAATGAACATGTTAACGCCGGAAATAATAAGCAGATTATTTTGCGTGTGCGGCAGCGGTTCATGTAATATATCTACACTAGACCAAGAGAGTTGACTTCACGCAAGCTAGAATGCAAATTGTCTACTTTTGCACTGTGTTCATGATCGGACCGCAGTTATTTTGACTCACCCCTCTACGACCGTGAGCCTACGATGTCCAGCTAGGAGAAACGTAAGCGAACCAGGTAGAGCCAACTAGGTTCTCCCTACGAAATCTTCCAATGTAAAAGCAGACGTTGGTGGAGCAGACATAAGACTTTGAATTTTAGCCTGACGCCAAACGAATTCGATATATTTCCGGGTCTCTAAAGATACACAGGGACGGGAAAAATTCGCGTTTTTAACTACCTCTAGGATAAACTCCACGATCCTCTATGTACACGGACGAATTACACCTGCTCATTGGCTATACTTACTGATGACACCTGTTAAATGTGGAGCTTTTCATTCGGTATTTATTTTGTATAGGGTTTTTCATTGGTTTACAGTCCTTCAGCTAAACTGTGGCCCAATCACTGCAGCAGCAAATTGGTAAACGTATTTATAATCCAATGTATCGCGAAAATAATCCGCGAATTTCTTAAACGATGCCTACATTTTATACTGCAATCTACAAGCATTAAATATATATATATATATTCAATGCAACAAGCTTTTTCTTCTTTTATTTTTTTCAAATCCAAGCTGGGTTATAATTCCTCTTGTACCCACGCTGGAGAGAAAATAAATCCAGGGTCGTCATACGCATGGAAGCAACAGCAATACACACGGGGGTCCTCGAATCGTGTCTGCCGCGCACGATAGAAAAATATTCTACCACTAGTTGAAGCAGATATCTCTGGGGGGGATGAGGAAAAAAAAAAGAAGGTGGCACGAAGAGAAAGGCGAAAAAAAAAAAAAAAACTTTCGCGAGGTGGACTGAGAGAAAGACTGTCCTCTCTCGAACGACAAGAGACAAGCCCCATTTAGTCGCGCCCCCAAAAACCCCTCCTCTTTCCGAAAGCTTTTTTTTCTTCCCCCCCCCCCTCCGGCGCGGTATCTGCACGGCAATCATCATCCTCCGGGGGGTGGGAACACTTCGTGACTCTTTTGCGGACGCGGAATGGCGAATTTTTCGCTTCCTACACTCCGCCCCCTCTTAACCCAAAAAACTCTTCAAACCGACCGCCAGTTTCACAACGTTCCCCTCCCATATACCCCCCGCCCCAACCCCCCCTCCTCCACCGACCCATCCGCCAGGAGGCGAAGAGAACTTTTCTTCGGCGCCCGACGGACGGGGGTCGTCGACCCCAGCTCTTGAGGAGGTGTGGCCCGCCTGGAGCAGGATCACTCCCACGGGGTGAGGTGGGGGAGAAGGGGGGAAAAGGGGGACTGATTTTTTTCCCCCTCTCTCCTTGCTAAAGGGGAAGAGGGGGGGAATGGTTTACAGAGGGGGAGAGGGGAAAGAAATCATGGCCCGAGGATAAATGTCAGTGGGTCAAGTTACTGCTCGTCGCGTTGAGGTAGCCCACGGCTTCAAGAGGTTAACCGCGCGACGACCAAGAAGAGAGAGAGAGATAGAGAGAAAGATAACGTTAATGTTCACGGACCACGATAACTTCACGAACTGATCTGATAACGTGTAGAACACTCCCTTACACCTGCGGTTGTACTAGAAGCTGTTACCACTAGATATAGAGAGATTTATCTCGGTGGGGCCGGGGGGGGGGGGGGGGGGGGGGATAATTCTACTTGATTTTGAATCAAAATGTAAGTAAAATAATAAAATCAATTAAATTTGAAAAAAAAAAAAACTATTTACAGGACCCAAATTAGTTTGAGTGTGTACTTTTTGATGTGTTTCTAAGTTACTGGTTTAATAATTATTTGCAACATTTCTTATCGCCGTAAAAATTTTCGCTATAAAATAACTACGCCTTGAAAACAATATACATACACACTCGTGGCTCTACCGTCCGCTCGAGATCTTCCAGCATGTGTTAGAACAAACGATGGTTCAATCAGGGTAGACTAAGAAACCACGAAATGGATGGAGTGTTTTATCGTAATTTGTAACTTTGGCTGGAATACACACATATAACTTGGAAACATACATCTCAGAACGGCTATAATTTATAATCAACGGAAAATTCACATAACTTACAATTTTCATAGGTCAGAACGATCATATTTTCGACTTATGTAACGTTGAGACACACAACTTAGAAATGACAAACTTAAAATATAACTTAGAAAACACGACTTAGAACTCTCATAACTTAGAAAAACGTTAATTAGAATCACAAAACGCTGAAACACAAAAATTAGAAACGACGCAATTTGGAAAAAAAAAACTTAGAAATACACAGCTTAACTGCCATACCTTAGAAAAACGTTAAATTGGAACACACAACTTAAAAAAGTAGTAACTTGAAAAAAATACTTGAAACCATCACAACTTATAAAAACCCAACTAATAACTGTCATAAATCAGAAACACATAATTTAGAAACTCACAACACTGAAACACATAACTTAGAACTATTACAAGAGGAATCACAAATCTTAGAACAGACACAATTTATCAGAAACTGGAATAATTCGGGGATTAATTCTGCTATAGCCTTAATTCAAAACAAGTATAACTTTTTACCGCTTCTGCGATTGGCCCACATTTTATCTGGAGAACTGCAGACCAGTGAGAAACCCCAAACCAAGAAAGTGCTGAATTAAAGACAACTCACAGTTGTGTCAACAACGGATGAACAAGAGACATTTGCCCAAGTATGCAGAGGACTGTGGAGACTATCCTGGAGACCAATGAACTGGCTAAATTATCCAGCTGGAAAATTCTGTCTTGTGTGTTCCTAAGGTTATGACATCACCCGATTTTGGCTAAAAAAAAAAAAAAAAAAACTCCCTCGAGAACATTTCAAACATACACAAACACAAGCTACAGATTGAAATGTTACGAAACGAATTCATGAAATTTCTGCGTCACGAAACACCAGGATTGAAACTGCTACAAGAATGAAGGGAATTTTTCTTCCGACAGGTTGCGGTCCCGAAAGAAAGAGAGAGAGAGAGAGAGAGAGAACAGAATCGGGGGCCTGAGGGCGATCGTTTGTGTTCCGTGCCCAAGAAACCGTGAACACGAAGATAACAGTCGCGGCCGGAGACAAAACCCTCACGAAACCAGTGTTGAAACCACAATGCCAGTTAACATTCCCTCACATATACAAACACCTATACACACACACACACTCTCTCTCTCTCTCTCTCTCTCTTCCTCTCTCTTTCTCCTTATCTCTCTACTTGTCAACCTGTGTGTTTTGCCACGTTGCTGTTCTCCAGGGCATGATCTGATATACCTACGAGCACGTTTTGTGTTTCACGATAAATCGCGCTGTCATCTCAAAGACACACACAAAAAAAACATGATTAAGAGGAGCATGCATTTTTTTGCGAGAAAGATTTCGAGACCATCTGTGTGTTTCGCGATCGGTAGAGTTTCTCTCATGCACGTGTCCACAAATCACAGTAAACGCGTCCTGAGTGGCCCGGGTCAAATAAGGCAACGGCTTCTATTGCATAAATGCCGCCAGTTACAAGGAAGGAATTGGTGGCGTGGTTATACCTTATTGTCGTCTAACGAGCGCTCACAATTAAATTTTTGTTTTCCGTGATAGACGCTTACCAGTAAAAAATAAGTAACGAGTAGAGCCCAACAAAATTCTTTTAATTTTATTTTCTGTTGCCTCCAACGTGGACTCTAAATCACTGTACAAAAATCCGGGTGGTGTCGTTTGTTAATTGGCAGCTGCCACATGTTACACTCTGTCCTGGTCGCGCGTGATTGGACCAAATTTTTTTTGCGAGTTTGTTATTGGCTCCTCGTCTTTGGGGGCGAGTCAACCCAACACCTCCACCCCTAAATAAGGACAGGAAAAAAAAATTCCCGGGTTCAGTGACCTGCAGGATGAACTCCACAGTTGTACGTTCACTCGGGCAGATGTCACCCGCTCATTGGGCGCTGTCTCGTGAGACGTCCCAACGTAGTAGCTCGTGATTCGATACAGATTTGTTTCAGTGTTTCTCATTGGCCCAAAGTCCTCCATAAGAGCTGTCAGCCAATAGCAGAGGCAGCAGTAAGGAAAGTTTTAGAAACTACCTACAAAAAGACATATGTACCATCATTTTTTTGAAAAATATATATTTTCTAAGAATTTTTTTTTCAACCTACACTAAACAAAACAAAAATATCAGTATTACTTAAGTTTAAACTTCACATTGCTTGTTTACATTGTTAGGGAATATTTGTAGCAACCATTCTTTACTACATGTAATTGTTTAGCCTTTGAACAAAAGCAACTTTACATTACACAGTAACCATTATTTAGTACCTATTAAACAAATTACTTTATCACTATAACTCCTATGTAATGTCTAGGGACTGTAAAAAAGACTTTGTATTAATAAGAGTTTTGTGTTAACGGGAATTTTATAAATAAGGTTTCACAGTAACTGTTTGAAATTTAGTCTCACGAGAGATGAATTCGCAAATTTTTCAGGTCTCTAGACAAAATAATCTTTTTCTACACTAATGAGTTTTAACATTTTTTTTGCAAAAAAATATATATCTGCACCTGCAAATTTAATATCTTGAAATGAGGACACTTCTTTTTTTTTTTCCATTCGCAAGCGCATTAAAACTTAGCCAAAGATGGCAAACGCTTTGCCCATCGAGATATATGAGAGGTTAGGCGTGAGAGACTACGATGGGGAGGGGAGGAGGTGAATAGTGTGTGTGTGTGTGGGGGGGGGGGGGAGGGGAAGGGGCAACGGGTGAAAGTCTGTCACACGTGTTTGCAGAACATTTTAGCGAATCGCCGTGACGCAACTTGCCGGGGCGAAGCCCCCGAGTAACCTCCTTCTCGATTAAAAAAAAAAAAAAACACTTTTCTTCTTCTTCTTCTTTTGGTACGCACGCAGACGCAACGAAGTGCGGTTCGATCTATCGATCCTGCAGTTGCTCACACTTAGAGATGATAATTTGCCGCAAACAGGTTATTTTTTTTTTTTCCGCGAAGATAATTTGCAAAAACAAATTGTTGTAACCTATTATCGCTCGTGTAATTTGAAGAAATAATTTTTAAATAATTTAGTTATTTGAATCCAGGGCGTGTCGTGAATAGAGGCTGGAAAAAAAAAATCGTGGGTTCAAGGACCTCCACGATCCTAAGGACACTTGGGCAAAAAGTACCCTGTTCATTGACCGCCGACTTGTCAGGCTTGTGATTCGATAATTCTTTTATTGATGGTCTTTAATTGGAAGGGACTAGAAAAAAATCGTACGTTCAATTACCTGTATAATAGACTCCATAGTTCTGTGTATTCTCGGGAAAATGTTACTGGCTGCTGACTTTTTAGACGCCCTAAGATAGTGGTCTGCACAACGATACTGCTTTGGTTGAAGGCTCATCATTGGCCCAGAGAGCTCTTTTTCAGTTTTGAGCCAATAGCAAAAGCAACATTTGTATGAAAGTAGGCCTACTTCAATTTTAGCTTATCACAAAATGAATACGGGAAAATTTTACTGTTTTTTTTTTTAATAATCGGCCATGACTTTTCTAGATTAACAGTGAACCAATAGCAGAAGCAGCAAAAAGTTATAATTATTTGAATTTTAGCATATCAAGAAATGATTCCGCGAATACTTCAAAGCTGCAAATGCCTGAGATCCTCAATTTTGGTAAATGTTGTTGCTGGTTGCATTGTCTTCTGGGGAGGGGGGGGGGGGGGGAAGGATTCAAAAACTACCTATGGATCTTTGTTAAACGCAGTTCAAAATTATAACGGCATGCATCCCAGTTTCTTTTTTCCAAACATGCGATTTCGAAGATCTCCAGTGATTGCGTGGGTTATCAGCCGGATTCTGAAGGACGCCAACCCGAAGTGATCTCCCACGCCTCGGTACTGAATCGCGAAGAGTGGATGGATTATCCGGCGGCAGAACAAGCAAATACAGAGAGAGAGAGAGAGAGAGAGAGAGAGAGAGAGAGAGAGAGAGAGGTGACGCTGAATTAAAAAAAAAAAAAGAGCCGGTGTCCACTTTATCCCAGCAAAACTCGCGCTCCGATTTGACAAACAGGCTAACAACGCTCAAAGCACACATTCCCCCCGGCTCTCCAAGTGTTGTTGCCGCCAAATCCCGCCCGGACGACGCTTCAGTCCTTGCTTTGTTCTGTGCCTCTCGGCTGTGGTTTCGCAAAGAAGAGAGTGGCGACGGAGGTCTTGTGGAAGGAGGAAGGGGTAAGGGGGGGGAGGGTCGTGAGGGGTGGGGGGGAGGGTCGTGAGGGGTGGGGGGGAGTAGTCGAGGGGAATATCGCTCCGCACCCACACGCCTACGCCCGCATGTAGGTCAGTGGAATTGTCGCGTGCGACCTTCCTCCCGTGTACCGGGGGAGGGGGGGGGGGGGGTCGTCGACCCCTGGAGCCGCGCCTCGGACGCAGAACCGGGGAACACCCGAGCGAGAAGCGCACAGGTTCCACGCCGTCACCCGCGGCTTTGAATATATATACTGTATAGAAGTCGCGAGCGGATAGGATTTACTCTACGTTTTTCAGAAGCGTAGGATGAACAGCTTGGGAACTTCACCGCTGCAGTGCGCTGCCGTTAACGCCCTGTATCGTCTTAGGATGTTATTTACACGTTAGAGCGCAGCACTGTCGCCCACTGTCATTTCCCCGCACCCCTCTTCCATCATTTACTGCAGCTCGAGGTCGTTCAACGGGAGGGGGAAAGGGGGTGTTTGAAGAGTTCGACACTTGTCCGCTAGGGACCACCACAAGTCGACGGCCCTAGAGATGGTGGCGATTGCGGCGGTGAATTAACCAACTACCTCAAAACCGTATTAGAAATTTTAACCTGGGCTGGCGACTTCTATACAGTATATATAATATTCAAAGCCCGCGGGCAAGCACGCCAGACACCAAACGCTGTTGCGCATCTTGACTAGAGCCATGCATAGGGGACCTGAAAAATTCGCGGTTTTCGACGACCTCCAGGATAGTCTACACAGTCCTCTGTACACTCGGGGCAAATAACGCCAGTTCGTTTGCCTGGCTGACTTGCGAGTCGTCTCAACTGGTTTTGCCCGAGATTCGTCACTTCTTTGGTTGAGGGTTTCTCATCGGCCCACGGTCGCCCAGACGAACAGTGAGCCAGTAGCAAGAGCAGCTTAAAGGTATTTATGTGTATGAATTTCAGACTATCGCGAAATAAATATATGCGAATTTTTTTCGGTCTCTAGCCATGCATATTTCGCGAAAAGATTCCGAGGTTTAGTTACAAGTTGAAACACTGTAGCATCGTCCGTGTTTCTTGACTGGGTGAATTTCTTCCAGGCGCTTGTCGATTGTCACCACATCAAAAAATCACAGTAATTCAGTGCGGAAGCAAACGCGAACTGAGTGGCTCGGTCAAGGAAGGCAACGACTTCTCCCGCAGACGGCCGCCAATCACAAGGAAGAAACCGCTGCTTCTGGTGTACCTTGTTGCAGTCTAATAGGCGTTCAGTGCCTGCTCCTATTTTTGACGAACCTCCATCGATGGCTACCAGTAGACACCCGAAAATATCTTGAATTCGTTTGGCGTCCTGCTAGAATTCAAAGCCTTATGTTCGCTCCACAAACGTTTGCTTTGTCATGGAAAAATTCCGAATTTTTGGAATTTTTCCGTAACAAATATGACAAACAGTGCAAAACTGCAATGGCGTATGTAAAAAAAAACTGCATTTAATTTGATTCGCTTACTTTTCCCCTAGCTAAGCACTGTTGGCTCACGGTGATTGGACGGCAGTTGTTTGGCCACCCCCTTATGACACCTTGAGCCAACCCAAGATAGGAGATAAATAGGCGAATCAGGTAGTACCTACTAACAAGAACAAAAGTTTCTCACTAATAAATCAACCAACTGGAAAGAAAACGGTGGAGCGTACATATGAGGCTTTGAGTTTTAGTCTGATGCCAACGATTTCGCGATATTTTCGGGTCCCTGAGCATGAAAATACAGTAAACTAACATGGTAGGTGAAACAAAGTGCGAACTCAGGATCCTTTGAGGTTTGTGGCTATGATCCCTCAGTCTCCAAAGCTGCCAAACTAATTGAACTCAAACCAGATAACACAAGCTTGCCAAAATAAATAAATTTTTCAATAGGGCCACCTACAAAATCACTTTTCTACTTCTACAACCGTATTCACAAAAGCCTTGAATATAGTAATGAAATTTGACAATAATATCACATTTGCATATTGGCTCTTTAGTTTACATAAGATTTATTTTCCGAAGTAACTGAATAGTATTATTATTAGTAAGTAGATATAATTTAAGAACGCAGTTGTTTATTGGTTGCAGACTCTTGAGACGTCTCGAATTGTTAGTCGCTGATTTGATAATTCCTTGGTTGAGGGTCTCTTCATACGCCCAGAGTTATTCTATAAACTGAGAAAAAAAACAGCACAGAGGAGAAATTGTTTGAATTCCAGCCCATCACGAAATGAATCCGCGAATTATTCAGGTTTCTACTCATGTTCAATAGGAGCTGAGCTCTTGTACTAGACTGAACGTTATTGATTTTAATTTATCACAAGTTTGACCTATCTCTCAGCTAATGCTAATTAGATTCTAAATAATACATTGTCTAAAGATTTTATAACGGTGAGGAAATTTTAGTATGTATGCTTTTTTTGGGTGAGTTCATTGATTTGCACCTGAAGACTTTCGTTTAAGAGTGTATGTCCCGTTTCAGTCATAATTTTATATTTACGTTTAACACAAGTTAAACTTGTAGACGTTCTGAGTGGTCGAACTTCAACTCTCTCTCTCTCTCTCTCTCTCTCTCTCTCTCTCTATATATATATATATATATATATATATATATATAGTGCATACGTTTTGCATAATTAGCTGCCAAAGTTTTTTAAATGTTTTTTTCAGTATGAATAAAAAGAACCAAATGGAATAAATAAATGAAAACTTTTAATTTTAAAGGCAATACCGGTGGCTACTGCATTGTATTGTTTAAATTTATTTCAGAGAAAAATAATTTAATTATATTTAGCCTTTTAAAATCATAAAATTTCTGAGAATTTTAAAAGGCTAGGTAAATTTCAGTAATTTTTTTTCTTAAAGAAGTTAAACCATATCACATATCAGTGAGTAAAATTAACTTTAAACCTAAAAAGTTCCAGTTTTACATTCCATTTCGTTCTTCTTATCCATACTGCACAAAAATGTTAAAAATGCAAATTCTCCAGCTAATTATGCAAAAAGTATGTGATACCTTTTTTATATTTATTTTTGAGAAATTCAGCCACTTAAACAGTCGGAAAGTGGAAGTCTGTGTGGAAGGTTAATATAAAATAATAACCTGGAACGGAACTAAAACACTTAAGGATTAAGTCGAAAATACTCGTTTATTCCCCTCTGAATTACTGCCGGTTGCTTGTTTGTTTTTAAAGCACGTTTCGAACTCGTAAAGTGTTTTTTTGGTTTGTTAAACAATTTTTATTTGTTAAACAACTGGCCGTTTTGCGACGTCTGTTTGTAAAGTGAAGAATTTAAACAACTTAGTCAGCAGATTATTTTTTTCTAAATATTGTACAGAAGTGTTCAAAAGCTACAACGACCGCGTAGAAGTCAGGCACACCTAAAAATTTAAGCAGCAAATATCATTGTCATAAATAAGTAACATTTTATTGTGAAATCAAGTGAAACAGGTTGATTGTCACCGAGTCACAACTAGAGTCTGCTATTTTTATCTCGTGCATTTTATCTTTATTTGATATAAACACGTCAGCACTCAGTAACTCATCTTCAGCTGCTGACTATGCGAGGCGTCAAATATTTCAGTTCTGTTGATGCAATAAGAATGCAAGACCTTAGACAATGAAAGACGTGCAGACGTAACAAGGAAAAATTAATTTTACTAAATTAAAAATGTAAAAAAGTACATAATGGTTTAAAATAAAACTAAATGAAAAAATATTTACTGAAATAATAACTGGTCCTAATCATTAATATCTCACTAATTTTTACAGTAACTAAATTTGATTCCTTAAGTACATAATTAAAAACACTAATTGTGTCCCAAATTGATTGTGTAAATTTATATGGGTTTTGTCTGGAATCGGAAAATAATTTTTATATCACATGCGCCAAAATTAACAGCTTCTAGAACGTTTTCTAGGTACCTGCAAAATCCCCGTTATTATTAAGGACTGGAAGAATTCTCGGTTTCATCGACCTCTAGGATATGTTCCAATATCCTCTATTTACTAGGACAAATTACACTGGCTCACTGGCTTCTGACTCGTGCCACCTGCTAACTGTGATTCTTACTTTCATATATTTCTCCTTTAATGGGTTTTTCATTGGCTCAGAGTCCTTCAGCTAAACTGTGGCCCAATCACTGCCGCAGAAAAAAGAAAAGTAAACGTTTTTGGGTTCTAGTGTCTCGCGAAATCACTCCGCTAAATTTTCCGGGTCTGTAGTTATTATTTGAAAATAAAGTAGACTTCAAAAATATTATTGTTGGACACGTCCTGAAATCTTAGGAGCCAACCACATATTTGCAAAGAGGAGTGTGGCCCAGTTCAAGAGGACACAGCGTGTGACAGCTGCTAATTAACAAACACAGTCAAGGGCCGGAAACATTCGCGGGTTCATAGGCCTTTAGGATAGTTTATACAGCCCTCTGCATACCCAGGCAAAAGTCTCTCGTTCATTGACTGCTAACTTATGTGACGTCTCAACTGCTGGTTGTCCGTAATTCAGCACTTTCTTGGTTTAGTGTTTCTCATCGGCTCACAGTTCTCCTAATAAAATGTGGGCCAAGTGCAGAAGCTGCAAAAGAGTTATACTTTTTTCGATTTTAGCCTTTGAATCCACGAATGTTTTTGGTCTCTAAACGTAGTCCGGAATCCTTAGGTATGTATGAGTAAGGACTGGAAAAAAATTCACCGTTTCAATTACTTCTATAATGGACAACCAAAATCCTATACATACTCGGGCAAATGCCACCGTGCTCATTGGCTACTAACTTGTGAGACCTTGTTGCTTGTGATTCGATACTTCTTTTGTTGAAGGATTTTCCATTAGCTCAGAGATCCTAAGGTAATTTGTGGTCCAATCACCGAAGCAGCATAGAGGTAAACGAGTTTGGATTCCAACCTATCACGAAATGAATCCGCGAATTTTTTTTTTCTTCGTGTCTCCGTGTAAGGGTCAATTCCCTGATGCCTAGGGGCATGCAGATTTCGTGAAAAAGATTTCGAGACAAGCTGAAAGTTAAAACACTGTAGCATCGTCAGTGCTTATTGATTGGGTGAGTTTCTCCCAGATAGTAACAACACCAATCACAGTAATTCAGTTCGAAAGCAAACGCGTCCTGAATGGCTCGGTCAAATAAGGCAACGACTTCCCTCGCATACGGTCGCCAATCACAAGGAATAAACCACGGGTTTGGGTATACCTTGTTGCAGTCTATTAAGCGTTCAGATCTTTTCGCGAAAAATGCCTGCCCCTACTGATGCCACAAAAATACAGGCGAGTGTTTGCAGGTCTTTGCGGCAATTTGTGAAATCGTCAAAAAACTACGGATGTTTTGGAGCTTGAGATGTTGCCGGATAAACTCGCGAAATTTATGCCGTCGACCGGTAAGAAGATCGCTCCGCGCTTGGGTGCACGCGAACCGATGGACCAGTGACCTAATCAGACTGATGGAGAGGGGGGAGGGGGACGGAAGAGAAGAAGAGAAGGAGAAAAGTGTTTCTGCAATTTCTCTCTCTCTCTCCCCTTCCTTTCCCATTTCCCACCTCTCTCCTACCTCTCCCCTGACCCACCTACCTGTATTTTGGCAGAGATACATAATCCCGTGAGGTGAACGACCTGGGTTGGAACCGGACGAGAAGAGTATCTCTTGGGTTGGGCTCTGTCACTATGTTCGTGCGCACGATGCGAAGTTATAGCTGTTCCATTACATCAAGCAGGGGCACTGCTAACATACGCGCTACTTCATTCTTAATGACTTTGTAAGTCTAGTTGCTATTATTTATAGACCGGCATTAAAATCACTTTATCATTTAAAATTATGATTTAAGAGGAAAACGTTTTTGCATCTCGATAGCCTGTCAAACAGTGTAATTTCTTCTCAATATCACGATTGGAAGACATATTCCTAACGTAACGTTTTCTTCTGGCGAATCTCTACGCTCTAAAAAGCAGCATCTGCTTTTTTTTTTTTGGCCCACTCAAGTATGTTACGATATTTTTTCACAGAATTTGAGCCTGCTTTGGGGGGATGGGAGTTTATAGGGGTCCAAAACATGAACAAATTGTATTTAAGTCACCTTTTCTCAGCGATATACCCCGCCTTTAACTGACAAAATTTATATAAACCAACCAAATTCTACTTGGACTGTTGCTGTAACAAATAACTACTAACACCCTGAAGATGGTGACTGAAATTGGCGCCGAAATGTTAGTGATGAGCCAAATCAAGACGCAGCCTTTTTCTGAAAGATAACGTCTTTCGGTTTAGGTATGCTCTATTTGTAGAGTCTGGAAGAATTCACGGATTCATTTATTTATGAGTTAGAATTCAAATAATTTAACCTATGTGCTGTTTTTGCTACTCATTCTCAGTTTTGTGAAGGACTCTGGGCCAATGAGACACTCCCAATCAAGGAAATATCTAATCAGATACTACCAATTTGAGACGTCTCACAAGTCTGCAATCTGCAACCAATGAACAACTGACATTTCTCCGAGTATGCATGCAAAGGAGTTTGGAGTATATCTTAAAAATAAATGAAAACGCAAATTTTTCCGGTCCCTATACTTTATTTAATATACTTCATAAATTAATATTATTTAGTTATGTATTTCTATGCTAAAATATTATTTTTATGAATACCGATATGTGTTTTTAATAATTTAATCAGACTTTTTAAGAACAAATTAGAAATAAAAATTGATTTAATTGTTATTTAATGTTGAGTAGTAGTTTCAGTTACTAAAGCCATCTTAAGTTAAGTGTCAGAGAAAGCAAACATTTTTACTAACTGGAAAACGAAGGTAAATAAATAATGAATAGCATGGAGCAGAGACACGTTTTTTTTTCTCTCGCGAATTCGCATGTTCGTGAACTCGTGCAAGTAACGGACTAGTTTCTCTCTTTCTTCTCCCTACTTAGAGCAATATCACCCGCATGTGTGCACCCCTTGCATGCAGTTACGTCCAATTTTTCATATCGTTTAGAACCGAGAATGGTTTATTTCCCCCTACCTTTTTATTATTTTTTTTTTTTCGCGATGTTTACTCTTGTTCAACTTTCTCGGCCGCTTCCTCCCCCCTCCACTCCTTGCCCCTCTGTACAATCGGTCCAAGAGTTTACCTCTGGGAAGCGGGTCGGGGAAACACCCTTGCTTGGAAAAAAAAAACACGACACAAGTGTTAACGAACTGAAATAGTGTCACAGCATCAAAAGGTTGGAGGAAGCAAGACATAAAAATAAAAAAAAAAACCAATGTGACTTAAGATGCGAAGTGGTTGTCCTGAATCGAAAACGTGTCAACGCATTAATTATTATTACTTTTTTTTTGTTGTTGTTGTAAAGTTGCTGGGCCCGGACTGTTTGCATTGCCGTTGCGTTTATCTTTGTGGGGTTGTCATCTTGGGGGGAGGGGAAGATCAGGTCGTTGGCGTCCCTCCCTCTTTTCTCCGCGACAGCTGGAGAGTCTTTAAGCATGCGCGCATGCGCAAACACACACACACTCACCGTGGCTGGTGTCAGCATCTGATTATATTGGGAAGGAGTATAGAAGTTGCCAATGAGCACGTGTCATTTGCCCAAGTATGTATAGGATTTTGGAGTCTATCCTAAATGTCATTGAAACCGAAAAATTTTCAGTCTCTAGGAAGGAGACACAAATATTTAATAAATTTAAAAAAATTTTAAAAAAAATCAAAAATCGTCTTGAATTCCTAGTATTCGGAGATCTCATTTATTATTTTTGTTTACAGGACACTTACTAGAATTGTTCGTAGGTGAACTGTTCATATAGACGTACATATAAGCTCGTAATTTTTGAAATTTTATTTTCTGTTAAATGAGTTTTTTGCCCTATTTTTTTTTCAGAGATGCATCCCTTCCCCCACAACTTGTTTGCAGTCTAGTGTGCGATCAGATTATTTCACGTAATATCATATCCCTAAAGCTCTACCATATACAAGGGGTGGGAGTTACTGGACCGTGTGACCCACATTAAATTTTTTATCACGCTGGATTGAGTAGCCAGTGTCGTTTTAGTGGAGCGGGTGGTGAGCGACTACTATCAATGCGCGGGGTAGCATTACGCCAGAAAAACCTTGTAAATAAAGTGGTTGCCCTCAATTATTTAAATGAAATAATTTTGCTAGAGCGAAAAACATTTGCGATAGTTGTGCAACTTCAATGAATTAAACATATCCCAGGTTCTGATTCTTACATCTTAAATACTTTTTTCTGTAAATTACAATATAAACGTTGTTTTGCTGCAACTTCAAAGTATACCAGCCTTGGAAAGCACTTTAGACCATAAGATATCCACTTATTTTGTTGGGATGATCCTGCAGCCAAAGTTGGTCTGTCTAATTCAGACTCATCCTGTATTATTTATTTGTAGGGGCAGGCATTTTTCGCGAATAAATCTAGAAGCCTATTAGACTGCAACAAGATATACTCGCATCAGCGGTTTTTTCCTTGTGATTGGCGGCCGTCTGCGAGAGAAGTCGTTGTCTTGTTTGACAGAGCCACTCAGGACGCGTTTGCTTCCGCACTGAATCACTGTGATTGGTATTGTAACAATCGACATGCGCCTGAATAAATTTCACCCAATCACGAAACACAGACGATGCTTCAGAGTTTTAACTTATAACTAATCTCAGAATTTTTTTTCGCGAAATACGCATGGCCCTATTAATTTGTAATAGATCGGAAAAATCCGTGAATTCATTCCGCGATACTCTAGAATTCAAATACGACCATATGACTCCTCACGAGTTAGCAGCCAATGAACAAGAGGCATTTTGACCGAGTATACACAGGACTGTGGAGTCAAACCTAGATATATCTAATCGAACCCGCGAAATTTTCCAGCCAATACTCATTAACCAATTGTTCAGTGGCTGCTGTTTTCGAGATAATTCATTCTATAGTCTGTCTCACGCTTATTTGTCAGTACACAATAAATGGCATCCACTGCTGCTAGATTGCTGCGACCCTGCTTATTAACATTAAATTAATATTTTGTATACCATCGTTAATTATAAGTATTGGTATATTTTTAAATTGTATATATTAATTTTTCTAAGACCATACATTAGTGACAATTCAAAAAATTATTATGGTTATATTTATTCAAAATATACATATATATAATTAATGCTAAACACTTATTATTTTACGAATCATTTTTGTGGCAGTTGATACGAATAATAAAAAGGCATCCAATTAAAATATGTGATATTTTCAAACAGAGCTAGAATTTTTAATATTAATATTTTTAATATTGATGTAAAAATTAATTGATTATAAAAAAGGATAGAAACCAAAACGGCGTCTTTCAGTTACGTCTCCGTTGGAGTAAAAAATGGAATATTTTCATATGATGCTTTTGATGTAATACAACAAAATTTATTTCCAAGATTCTCGTTCAAAAAGTTTCCCTTACAAAACTATAATGTGTCACATTAAAAACTCATTACGTTAGAAAGTTGAGCATAAAACCTTGTTCGCTCTATGGCATATACCCGGCAACAGAACCACGTCTAAACAAGGAGAGTACTAACAACAGGAATCGTGCATTAGAAAGAGAGAGAGAGAGAGAGAGAGAGAGAGAGAGAGTGAATGTCCATGTAAATCCACACTGCAAACCAAAGGATGAGACACTCTGTAGTCTTGAATGACCGTGTAAGTTATGCTATCGTTCAGTTGTTAGTGGTCCGGAGTGCATTAGGGCGTGTCTAACCGGTGGCACCTAAGACCAAGGACGGTTCCAGGAAGACGTCTCGGGAGGGGCTATCATACAAAGAAAGGTTGCAGTTGCAAAACATGGCATTAAGGCCAGTATTCCAAGACACAAAAAATAGGATTTAGGTGTTAAAATCTGCTACACATGTACCCTGCCCGTATTCCTGGTGCACGATAGGACATGGCCATTCTCTTTTTTATTTTTTAGACTACGAACTTTGGTGTCCCATCCGTTGCCGTTCTGTTTCCCAAATTCCGCGCATGGGCAGTGCTCAACTTACTCGTTGATTTCGTCCAGATGGCTGAACCGCATCTGTCGCCATTAACTCGTATAGGAGCCGTGAAAAAGGGGCAGGCATGCGGAGGAACAGGAGGAGGTGTATCTCGTTCAGCACCGCGGCATGAATGTCAATCTCCCCCTCTATTCTTACCACACGTGTCTGATCTCGATGGAAAATGTCCAGCTCTAGCCCCTCGCCTTTCTTCACGACCAAAACCCGACCGGCTTCTCTGTCTCTCTCTCTGGACGGCGCCTAGTCCACGGCCGCCGCAAGAGAGAGAGAGAGAGAGAGATGGTGTGTACCCCTCCCCACACATCTTTCCACGGCCGACTGGAGGAAGAAACAAGAAAGGGTCAACGACCTCAGCAACCCGCCTCAGCACGTGCTCACACATGATCGACCATTCTGATGGACCGTGAAGAGGGGGGTAAGAGGGAGAAATAGAAATATATATATTTTTTCCCCGTTATTTATTATTTATCTTTGTTTCGTTTGTTCCGAAACGCGGATGGCCCTGGATCGACAACCGGTTCGTTCCCGATGGAGTGAAAAATAAAAGAATGGGGTAGTAGGTACGAAAACTTTCCGTCCAGGTTGTATCTACATCTTTTGTTCCCACAGCCGAGGGAATATATACCTCATGGAATCAAAACATACTTGTGACGGAATTTTCTATGCGAAATTCAAAATTTCACGAAAAATATTTTTATGATTTTGAAATACGTAGTTAAGCAAACCGAAAAATAATAATTGAAATATGTTATTTTGTAAATCAATTACATTTTTGTCTGCAATGTGGGGTGATTTTATTATAAGAGATTTTCGAAATTCGCGTTATTATTTTAAGCCTCGGTATAATCCACAGGATAAAAATATTTTACAGACATTCTTATTGGATCGTGGGTACCTAGAACACGTCCTTAAGGACAAGGAACCAATCCCTACGGACTGGAAAAATTAGCGTATTCAACTACCTCCAGGATAGACTCCACGATCCTGTGCACACCCGGGAAAACGTCACCTGTTCATTAGCTACTGACTTGTGAGGCGTCTCAACTGGGAGACTCGTGATTCGATACTGCTTCGACTGAGGGTCTATAGTTGGCCCACAGTCCTCCAGGTTAACAGTGAGCCAATAGCAGGAGTTGCATAAAGTTACAATTATTTGCATTTCAGCATATCGCGAAATGAATCCGCGAATTTTTCCGGTCTCTACCAATCACAACATTTCGAAATTCATACTGCCCTTACAGCCAACGAACAGAAGGCGCCCCGCGTTAATACTGTGCGAGTGTGTAGAGTTGAGCATGGTGTCAGAAAACAACGCGAAGTTTGCGGATCCCTGCTCATTACTAAGCAACTGCTCATGTCAGTGTTCTGAAGAACCGAACAAAAATATCCTAAGTGCCATGGTGAAAACAACGAAATTTCAAAATCTTTAAAAATAAATAAACGTAAAAAAGTATTTTTATTTAATTCTTAATCCTACTCTTAATTCTTACATTTTCATGTTTGAAAGTCTGCGTATTAATCTTCCAGCTAATAATAAATAAGTAGCCTAGGTATATTGTAAGAATAGCGGGCTATTACACAAAAGAGTAAAATTTCTTTAACCTTTTTCCTAATTTTGCAGGGGTCTCACATGAGGTAAAAGTAAAAAAAACCTTATTTATGAAAATTTTATTCAGCTGATAATATTTTTCTTATTTTAACATTGTTACATGTTGATGCAGTAAGTATGTAGTAGCACTGTTACCAGATGAAATAAAAAAACACATTTGTATTCTTGTAACAATTGGTAATAGTTTAATATTTTTCTGATTCCATTGAAAAAAGAGAATTCGAAAATACGGATTTTTTTTTCTTTTTTAAATGTCTTTCGATTCATGATTTTAAATAGTACTGGCTGCAGTACCCGGCGTTGCCCGGGCTGAACACAGGGCGATATAAGGTTCACGAGTTAAAGCAAAAAGGATAGTGCTGTATGTCACTGTGGTGAACATAGAGACACGACACGCAATTTCTGCTTGTATTTCTATGACCTATGATTTTCTGTTTATCCATGGCGATCGGTTGAGCTGTGTAGACGTTTATGCGCTGCAGCGCAATCTAGCTGCTAATTACAAAATAATGGTTAGCATAAAAACCTTTTCCATGATAAATCACTTCGATGTGCCACTGTGTTGGAGCTTATCGACGTCATACATACCAACATAATTTATATATAAAAAGGTAGCGTGTCTGATTTTGTAAGTATACCTAAGTGTATCCTTCTTATGTATTCAGGTCTACGGAATTCACGCTATTTACTGGCACTAGGGTGGAAGCCATATCCTCGTACATAATCGGGGAAGTTTCATTTGTTGATCGGCTGCTGCCACATGCCAATCTCTATCCTGGTTGCCCACGTCACAGCGGGGCCTCCAGGAAGACTTTTCGGGAGAGGCGCCTGTAAAAAAAAAGGTGCAGCTAAAAAAAATGACATTAAATAATTCATAGAAACCCGGAAATTTTGTGAATTCGTCTGGCCTCAGGGTGAAATTCAAAGTGATCGGTGTGCTCAACCAACGTTTGTTTTCCCATTGTTCATTTCTTAGCGAGGATATTTTTATTCTTGTCAGTTGGCACTACCTGATTCGCTTACTTCTTTCCAAGCTGTGCATCGTTGACTCACGGTCGTAGAGGGGCGTGTCCAAATAACTGCGGTCCAGTCATAAGAATGCGAAGTATTCCGTTCTATCTTGCGATTAAATCAATCCGCTAAATTTCCGTATATATATAATAATTCTGAATATTGACCTTGGAATATTTAAACAATATATAGTCTAAAATATTGAACTTTAGAATGTTCCTACGCTTTTAATGAAAAGAAAAGTTTAACAAATTAATTCAATTATGCAAGTAAACATATATTTCCCTACTAAAATAAAATAAAAATTTTTGCTCGGAAGGAGTTATCGCCCCAAACCACCCCCCCCCTCCTTTCTTTGTCAATTATTGGAACGGTGCTTGGTTAACACGTTAGTAGTGTTTGTTATTGGCCTGCAGGCCTTTTTGGCGGAAAAAAAACCTTAGCACTCATTAGACTGCAATAAGGTATACCTGCGCCAGCGATTTCTTCCTTGTGATTGGCGGCCGTCTGCAAGAGAAGCCATAACCTTATTTGACCGAGAAACTCAGGACGCGTTTGCGTCCGCACTGAATCTCTGTTTTTGGCGTTATAACAGTAGAAAGAAACTCAACCAATCACGAAACACAGACAATGCTAAAGTTTTTTTTAACTCTCAGCTAGTCTCGAAAAATACATGTGCCTAGGCATCGTTAAAATGTATTTACCGCGTTTGCAGGCTTTTAGTGTGTTGCCAATTTGTAACACGAATTTTGCAGCTCCATCTTAATGTATTATTTTTTTAAGCCATCCTCCCCTCCCCCAACAAAGGTAACGCTTTAAAGACCACCGGAAAACTGTTACAGTACAACACAATCTTCGTTTAAGGTTGCATCCTAGCTGTCAGTGAAAATCGGATCAAATTAGGTGAAAACTGTGCCAATGAAGACAGCGAAAGCACGTGGCCTACTTAAGTGACCTTGTTCCCAAGTCCTTCATTGCCTGTAGCTTCCGCTGGCAAACAGCATTTCACCGAATCTATAAACACGGTACAAGAGTCGACATAACCTGCAATGACCATTATGATACTGATTGCAAAGTCAGGCGAAATATCCTTAGAGTTTCCTTTTTATACGTATGTCTAGAAGCGTGAAAAAATAACAAAGCCCATTTGTATTCGATTATGAATTAGCTTATGAATGGCTTTTGAAGGTAAATATCTATAATTCGATACTTCTAGTGTGTTAGTGGTCCCTTTATTTGTTATTATTTCGTAATCGAGTAACTATATTTACTAGACTGTTTATTGCCATTAATCAATTTTTTTTTTAATGTTCAGTTTCACAAATAAAAGAAGCAAATTCACTGGCAAGAATTATGTGTTATGGTTTATTATTATTTACTGAGCTATCTTAATACACATATATCCCACAAAAAATAAGAGTTATATCCTTCCATCCACCTAAATTAAGATCTAAATTTATTTCATAATTGAGGAAAGAAATGTTAAACATACTTTTCATTGACACCGAGTTAGACACCCGAATATTCCGCGTTCGTGCAATCTTCAGTTACAAATAAAATCCTATGAAAACTTTATTCGATTTTTTTAGGAGGGTAGGATCACGCACGTATAGGAGATCATAAATAAAATAAGAGGTTAATTGATTTAAGCCACTTGGATAAATAATGTGTAAAATCGTATTCAATTATTAAACTTCTCACAAATAATGGCCTTTATTTTTTTTTCGATGAGGGTTTCGCTTGTTTAAGTAGTCGCAAATAAAATTAAATTTGGGGTGGGTATTAGGTCAGCAACATCAAATTTTTTTCTATTTTTCTTTCTGTTATTCCGACCGTGAAGTGTCACAGGCAAGCAACGAACCTCGGACATGTTCGGGGACTGAACGGGGTACAGTGAATCTAGGATTTCCTTAAAACGGGTGATGATAAATAGAGCAATGTATTATCTGATCGCTCATTAGACTGCAATAAGTAGGCTCTGGAAAAATTCGCGATTTCAATAACCACGATCCTCTTGTGCACTCGGGTGAATTACAACCTGCCCAGTGGCTACTGACTCAGGACGCCTGTTTAACTGGACTGCTTGTGATCCGACACTTCTTTTGTTGACGGGTTTTCCATTTACTCAGAGCCCTTCAGGTAAACTGTGGTCCAATCACTGAAGCAACATGAAGGTAAACGAGTATGTATTCTAGGCTAACGCGAGACTGCAACAAGGTATACCCGCACTAGAGGTTTCTTCCTTGTGATTGGCGGCCGTCTGCGAGAGAAGTCGTTTCCTTGTTTGACCGAGCCACTCAGGACGCGTTTGCTACCGCACTGGTTGATTGTGACTGGTGTGCTGCCAGTAGGCATGCACCTGAAACAAACTAAAAAAAAATTAAACACAGACAATGCTACAAAGTTTAAACCCACAAATAGAGACCTGTAAAATTCGCTGTTTCATTTCGCGATAGGATAGAGTCAAAAACTTTTGACATTATTTTGCTTCAGTGATTGGGCCACAGTTTATCTGAAGGACTCTGGGCCAATGAAAAATCTTTAACAGAAGAATTAGCGAATAACGATCATTCCAGTCAACAGGTGTTACGAGTCGGTAACCATCAGCAGATGCAATTTGCACGAGTGCATAGAGGATCATGGAGTCTATACTTTAGGTATTTTAAATCGGGAATTTTTCCGGTCTCTACCCACAAAAGGTGTGAAAATCTTTTCGCGAAAAGTACGTGGTCCTAATGACAACACAAAAAACGCGAGTTTCGTTTGTTCAGGAGAACATCCGACAACGCGTTGATTACGCCTCACGAGTCTAGGAGGAAGGACGACTCTTACTCCTGAACTGTGATTTCTCCTTGGTGCGTCTCTGCTTCGTTGGTCGGGTGAAAACAACCGCGCGGGGCCGGAAGCCCGCCGTAACTCCAACCGCCCGCTGTCCCTCGTAGCTTCCTTGAGGCCGTCTCCACTACTTCATGTCTCCGACTCCATTCTCGAGGTTTCTTTTCCCCGGGACACTTTTGTTTCTCCTTTTTATTCGGTTTCTTTCTTGTGGAGCTCCGTAACCCAGTGGCATGAATAAATGGGGAGTTTTTTTTTTATTTCCTCTTTTAGAAAACGACGGCCCGTCTTCCTCGACGTCCCTGCCCGCCCGGAGTCGCTTTGGGTTCGATCCCTCTGTCGAAGACAACTTAACGTACGTCCAGAACTCGTTCAAAAAGGTGGTTCTCAGCCACGGACGAAGATATTCCATCACCAGGGACCGGAAAAATTTCGTGGGTTCAGCGACCAAAGTTCTACGTTCACTCGGGCAAATGCCACCCACTCATTGGGTTATGTGCTGTGAGACGTCATAACTAGGGACACCTGTATTTCGCGAATACATTTCGTGTCAAGGTATTTCACAAAATACTGTAGCTTTTCTCCTGTGGTTATTGGCTGGGGTGTCGTCCCGCTCTTGACGGGGCCAATGAGAATGTGGTCACCGTACTGCTGCACGCTCACAATTTGCCATGACTCTTAGAAAAAGCTACAGTATTTTGTGAAATACCTTGACATGAAATGAAATTAAATCGCGAAATACAAGTGTCCCTAGTCATAACGAAGTAGCCAGTGATTCGATACAGATCTGGTTGAGTGTTTCTCATTGGTCCGAAGCCATACAGATGAGTCGTCAGCCAATAACACAGACAGGAGTTAAGTAATAATTATTTATGTTCAGTCTGACGCGTAATGAATTCGGTCTGTACCCATAAATCTGGAATTTTTTTTAATAATTTTTAAAAATATCTTATCACAAAATAATTAAAATTCCGAGCTAATCGTTACGGACAATACCTTTTCACGAAAAAAAAAAAATGGCCGCTCATCATACTACAATAAGGTATACCCGCGCTATCAAGAGAAGCGATTGTCCTATTTCGCCAACCACTCAGGAAGCGTATGCTCCAGCACTGGATGGCTGTGATTGGTGTGCTGACAGTAGACATGCATCTGGAATAAACCTGGCCAAACACGAAACACACCCAACGCTACAATCAACACTCAGCTAGTATGGAAATGTTTTCGCGAAAAGTACATGACCCTAACCATAATTCTTGAATTTTATAATAATATATTTGTATATTATTCAACGGAAAAATATGTAATAAAAAGCTTAAAGTGAAAAGTAATTAGAGTATGTCTTATAGTGCCAATAAATACAGACCTGAAAAATCGCTCATTCATTTCGTGATAGGTTAGAATCCAAACTAGCTTACCTCTTTGCTGCTTCTGTGATTGGACTACTGTTTGTCTTAGGAGCTCTGAGCTATTTAAAAACCTTTAACAAAAGAAGTATCGAATCACAAGCAAACCGGATAACAGTTCTCATACGTTAGCAACCAAAGAGCACTTGTATTTGCCCGAGTATGTATAGGTTTTTGAAATCCATCCAATCCACCCTAGAGGTAATTGGATCCGCGATATTTTTAGTCTCTAACAATAAATGGTATAATTTAGAGAGCAGAAAATTTTGTAGATTAAATTTGTGATACGTTAAATTTAAGAGAAACAAAACCCCTCTTATGTTCTGTGCTATTGGGTAACAAATAATAGAAATAACTCTAGCCAGTGAAAAACCCTCCACCAAATATGTATCAAATCACATTATACCAAGAAACTGAGACGTCTCACAAGACTGTAACCAATTAACAGGTGAAATTTTTATTGGGGTATAAGTACAGAAGAAATTGGAGTAATACACATTAAAAGTAATTAATTTAAACATATTTTTTTTAGTTGGTACTACCTGATTTTGCTTACTTCTCTCCTGGCTGGGAATCGTTGGCTATCTGCTGTCATCTTTCTTTCACCGGCTTAAAATGGTCAGTCTAGATAACATAGACTATGATCTAGAATAATTTATTTATTTTTTTTAATAAAATTAATACTTCGTAGCCTTGTAATGCAATCTCAGTGGTTGCCATTTGTTAAGTTTCCGTGCAGTTGTGGAAGCTGCAGATAGACGCGATATTGAAATTTTTCGGGAGAACCGTTTCCGTTTCCGTGCCATTGTAGAACGGGCCGTAGTTTGAGTGCGTGGGAGGTGCATCCGAAAGAGGGTTGGTTTTTGGTAAAAAAAAAAAAAGGGGGGGGGGGGGGGCGGGGTGCGAAAGAAGAAATAAGCTCCGGGAGAGAATGAGTTGATGAAGAAGGAAATTCGATGGGGGTGGGGGAATGTAGAGTAGGCTTGGGGGGGGGGGGAGAAGGCGTTTCTTCTACGACGGCACGAGGTGGCCGATGGGAGGTCATTGCCCCCTGCGCTGCTGTCGCTCCCCAGCTGGGCAGCTCCTGGAGGGAGGGGGGGGGGGGGGGTAAAAAGAAACGTGGGAGGGGGAAATTGGAGAGAGGGAACAAGACCGACTTGTGATTGCCTGCCGTCGTTTCATTCCCGTGCGAGTAGCGCGTGTGTGCCTTGGTTTCGAAGCCGTTCCATTCCCGCCCGACGACTCCCCCCCCCTTCCCCTTCTCAACCATTTCCCCCTCCTCTACCCCAGTAGAGCTCCCGGTGACTGAGTGGTCAGAGCACTCGCCTCTCGACCAGGCGATACGGGGTTCGGATCTCCCGATGGGGTCATATAAACAATAATCATTAGAGACCTGTAAAATTCGCGGATTCATTTCGCGATATAGGATAGAGTCCAAATACCTTTGACATTATTTTGCTTCAGTGATTGGGCCACAGTTTATCTGAAGGACTCTGGGCCAATGAAAACTCTTTAACAGAAGAATTAGCGAATCACGATCATCCCAGTCAACAGGTGTTACGAGTCGGTAACCAATCAGCAGATGTAATTTACACGAGTGCATAGAGGATCATGGAGTCTATCCTTTAGGGATTTGAAATCGCGAATTTTACAGGTCTCTTATAATCATTAATACACTCAAATAATGTATGTACGCTTATTCATACGCACAAACGTTCAAATATAAAACCTATTTTTTTTTTTTTAATTTCTCCCTTAACGCAACAAACATTGGCCCGGAAATTTCGCAGAGTCATTTGGTGTCAGGCCAAAATTCACAGTCCTATACGTATACGCGTCAAATTCTAGCTTTCCTATTGGCTGATTCCTTACTTGTGGACCTCCCCCCTTCTTTTGAGTGGGTCGATGTGATTCGGCTACTCTGTATGTACTGCTGGCTGATAGATGACTGGTCCACGGTTGTAGAGGGGAGTGTCCAAACAATTGTGATCCAGTCATCGAAGCAATACAAAGGTGTACATATTTTGGTATACCTGTGAACCAGAAGAATCCGCAAAATTTCCGTGTCTGTAAATATAAAATTTTTGAATGGCTATCATATTCATCTTGAATATTTTTAGATAACGAAAATAAAGTGTTACAAAAAATAATTTGAAGTTATTTGAAAATGATAGTTTTCATTTGATAATAGAAGCAAAAAAAATTCTACGATAAAATTTTTTAATTCCACAATTTACTTTGTACCTCTTATTAGAAACAGTGCATGGGAGTAAAATGAAATTTATAAAAAAATATTTAAAAAAACATTTTTATAGTTTTACATAAATTTGCAAAAAGGACAAAAATGTTTGCATAAATATTGTTGGTGTAAAAATAAGGTGCTAGTATACTGTTTCGAACATTCGTTAAAGTTTCCTGAAAGGAAAAATCGTTTTTAAAATATTCTCTAGGTAAATAATATTTTTATTTAGCTGCTTTGGTATGGCAGTCGTCATGCAGTATAATTTCACTCTGATCATAGGACCGTTGGTTTTAGTCCTCTTTGTAATGGGTGCATTTAGGCTAAGTCTTCAGACACCTTCCTCCCCCGATCCTTCTACTTCCTTTAGTAATAGTGGAAATGGGCGTAGTTAGGATTTGTCCTAAGTCAACTTACGTCCCCTGCAATTCTATTACGCCCTTCAATTAGGTGGAAGTGTATGTTTATAGGTTTATTCTTAAGAAGTATTTGATCCCATCCCTTCTCCCTATATTTTACTATGCTCTTCAGCATTGGGAAAAAGGCTGTATTTAAGATTAGTCTTTAGACACCCCTTTCCCAAAAAATAGACCACTACATCTACCAACATCAGTGAAATGGATATATTTAGGATTAGTTATAAGACACCTCTGATCCCCACAATCCTACTAAGATGTTCAACATTGCTGGAAATTGGTGTATATATATATATTATTATAAACAACTTTACCTTACAATGCCCTTCCAGATGGGCGAATACATTTATATTCTACAAACAAATTAAAAAAATTATAAATATTTATTCGTGATTTTCAAATGTGTAGACAGTATTTACAGCAGAAGACATATAGTCAATTTTATAGTAATAGGCTTAAGTACTTATTCGATCTATCTTCAAAGGCCAAACCCTGGTTCGGGTTTACTAGGAGTAGGTGTCTTCCTGCCATTCTTCCAGCAGTACATATATCAAACTTCTAAAAATCTATTTAGGTTTTCTGGGGCAAGTGTGGTGTTATTATAATCTTATGGCATCTAATTATTATAATACTTATTAGAAATTTCTTCAACTCACATATCTTCATACACTCTAAAATGTTCAGTCAGCCCCTTTTTAAAATGCTTTTATAGATTTCTTGTCCTTCGGGGCGTGTCAAAACTAATTACGGTCCAATGAGAGCAGTTCAATCGCATAATGATATGCATCCCAGCCGCCATAAAAAAAATAATAATAACGCTTATTTTACGGGTTCGTGAAACTTCGCAGTTTAGGCCTATTGTCGAACATTAGTTGAATAAGCACAAAAATGTTCAAGGATTTCAATTTCTACCTATCACGAAACAAAAAAACATGATTGTTTTAGGCTTAAAATCACGGCCAAAGAAAATTTTCTATCGCCTGCGGTAATCCGTTTAAAAGAAAATTATTATTTTTTTTTTAGTCGCTACCAGTAAAAATATGTGTTTTTTTCATACCCATATGTTTTTTTTTTTACTAAGTAGGGCCCAGACACGTATACTTGTTGGGCTGCGACGAGAAAGTTAAGCAGAGCAAGACTTCCTGATTATAGTGGGCGCCAAACTGACCGGGAGATCGTAAATTGTGGTTACGGACCCAGAAAGATTTCCAAACAATTTTGTCGCTTAATGAACTTCAAACGCTTATAATTTAGTTTCTGTAGGAGCGGGTACAGTTTGCATAAAAAAAAATCTGAACGTTCATTAGCATGTAATGAGGTAAGCCCGCGTCAGAGGTTTCTTACTTGGAATTGCGTGCTGTCTGCAACAGTATCCATTGCTTTATTTGTTCGGGCCAATCAGGACGCGTTTGCTTCCGCACACATGCAGTGATTCGTATGCAAAGTATACGCGTATCCAAAAGGAACTCAACCAAAAAAAAAAAAAATGATTCTAGAGTGTTTTAACACGAGACTAATCATCTCGAATTATTTTCGCGGAAAATACATGCCCCTACACATTGATTTGTTAATCAGTAAATCTTTATTGTGACACTATATCGCTACAACCTCAATGAGAAAATGATGATTCGGGTTTACAGTAAAGTGACCAAGTCGCTGGAAAACCAGTAGGAGAACAAAGAAAGAATGAAAAAAAAAAAAAAACAATGGAATAGTAGGTAGTACTTATGCACGCGCGTTAGATGTTATACTTACTTGGGATGATAAAAAGAACTAACTTTAATTTTGCATGTGAATAATTAATAGAAGTAAAATAATAAAAGGACTGGTGCGATGTTATAAATACGGTTGATAAAGAATAAATTCAAACAATTTTAAATATAAACACGTGTATACAGTTAATTATTTAATTGAGTAAAATAATCGAGGTGAATTTTGATTTATATTGAAAATCAATAAATATGCTGTATATTTATTCTAATTTATTTATTTTAATTTATGAAATAATAATGAAATAATTATTATGCAAATAAATTTAACGGGAACATATACTCACTTATATAAATACACTTTAAAAGTGTATAAACAAAATAGCTATTACTAATATTCACAATAAATATATGTTTTTAATTATATAGACCAGTGTTCAAAATTAATCACTAAAGTATAAGATTTAAAATCATACAATAAAATTTTTAATTGTATAGGTATAGCTTGTTTTATATACATGGCCTTTTTTAATCCTGTGCGCCATCTTGGGTTTCGCTATCTTGAATTATGACAATATATCCACGATTTTATTTTCAGCCTTCTTGGATTCTAAAACTTTCTGCCATTTTGAATTATGATTGAACAATTTCTTATTTTGTTTCGGCCGCCGTCTTGAAAATCTGTAATTATTGTCAGGAAATTTTGGGAAAATGTTATAAATGTATAAAAAAAATATTTAAATACACTTTTAATAAAATTCTAATTAAAACATGCACTTACATGTAGGCTACATCATGAATCTCAAAGTCTTCGGCTCGAACCTGGTGAGGGCAAAAAAATGGCGACCGATCCTTCCTCCATGGAGGCCACCGACAGAATGACCTCCCACCACCAATATTGAGGAATAAATTACGTCAGCCAGTATGAAATCATGACGGCCATCTTGGATCTGCCATGTTGTTTGTTGTTTGCTAGTCACTGCTGCCATATTAGTTTAATTTTTACCTGCTAGAATGCCGTTTTATTTATTTCCTTGACATCCACCATTTTGTCGACCATCTTGGCCGCCATCTTGGAAATTCGTAACGACCAACCTAGAAATTAGGAAAAAATTCCTAAAATCACTAACAATATATTTATTGATTAAATTTATTTCCATCCTTGCTTCAATCCATGGACGATACAAATGATATAATGTTATGTTAATAATATTTATTTGATTAAATATTACATCAATTTAATTATTTTTCCATAGTATTTATACCATTTATACCAAAGTGACAGGTTCAAGAAATAAAACAACAAAATTACGAACAAAAATTTACTACATAAATTATACTCTACAACACGTACTGAAGCAAGGAAATTCCTTAAGTCTTTAGAGTTTCTCGATTTCTGCATCTGCTAACCACGTATTAAAGCGAAGTGAGAAGCCCCGCCAATTTACGTATGATCAACCATTTCTTCGTTTGAGAATATTCTCCGATAAGTATGTATCGGGATCAATCGTAGACTGAATCTCTTCGGCATAGAAACCACCCAGAATAGGCTTGTGGTCCAAATCTGTGTTTTTTTTTTAAATCTCTTGGGGGTTAACATTCTGTCGTTATCTAGATCATTAGAAGTGGTAACATACGACTGCACATGACAAGGGTATTGGGGAAATGAAATGGCCATGAAACCATCACATCGGTTATCTGTAGTTATTCCCAAAAACCAACGGAGAAACTGAAACCAGAGTGGCCGGACAGGGATTCCAAACCCAGAAACCAATGTCTATAGAGACCGGGAAAATTCGCGGATTCATTTTCTGACAAGCTAAAATTCAAATAGGCCTACTTATTCTTTCAAGTTGCTTCTGCTATTGGTCCATAGTTTATTGAGAGGACTCCATAACGGAGTAACCCATTTCAGACGTCGCACAAGTCAGAAGCCAATGAGCAGGGAACTTTCGTTCGAGTATGTAGAGGCCTGTGGAGTCTATCCCAGAGGTAACTGAATCCGTGGATTTGTCAAGTGCCTGACAATGTCTTGCCATTTTGCAACCTCACCCCGTAAAAAAAAATTAAAAAAAAAAAAACATGAACTCGTTGGTTTAGGGGAAGGGGGTGAACATGCTTGAAGGCAGTTCGTGCGCCAGAAAAGCGGGAGTTTGAACCGAAGACTAGGAAGCTCTGGAACTTTCTCTTTGGAGAAATGACCGTGGTGAGATCACTTGGAGAAAAAAAAAGGGGGGGGGGGGGCTGGGGGCGGCAGATGGCGCTAGACCGCCGCTCCAGGCGAGTCTTACTTCTCCCCCTCTCAACCCCCCCCCCCCCCCTATTCAAACTAAAACCACGGTAATTGTAACATATCTCCCCAGCCTTCCTCGTCCGTTCTGGCGTGGGCTGTCCTACTGACCTGGGCTCCTAACATCTCCCCTCCCCTCCCGGGTTGCTTCTACCCCCCCCCCTCACCCCTCCCCCGCCAGGACTTCATCGACCACTTGCTAAGTTCATTCCTTCCTTCTTCCCTTCTCTAACACCCAAAAACTCCCCCCCCCCCCCCCTCCTTACAACATCTTCACTGTTAAGGTGGGTTTACGATTGAAAATTATGAATTAAGACTTAAGACTTAGTCGTGTACTTACCATATGACTCTATGTAAACTAGTGGAATGGTTTATGATTGTCGTGTGTGAATTTTGACGGGTCGTGTGCGAACCATATGATGACTTAAGACTTAACAGAAATGGTTATATTTTATATTTTTCGTTAAGACTTAAGGGAAGCGACCAATCACAACAAACCGGAACCTTTCAACCGGAAGTTGTCTTATTATTGGACCGAGCGAGGCAGTATTTTTGGTTAGAATTCGTATATTTGTCATTTGTAATCATCATCCATTTCGAAAAATAGATATCCCATTTGTCAATAACCTATTTCAAACCTGCTTCTCCGTTTCGAACAATTGCCGAACATGTGTTTTGTGCTGTGATTGGTTAGAATTAACGACTTCTATGTCAATCATAAACTGGAAAATGTAGTTTTGACTTAATCGTGTGCTCGATGTTAAGTTATAATTCTTAAGGAAATCAATCGTAAACCCAGCTTTACTGAAATCACGCACTGGCCGGTCTGTGCGCGGGATATACGTAAGGAGAAATAAAGAGGACAAGGATTTCTGATTTCTCATTTCCTCTTTTCCCTCCTCACTTCCTCCTCCCCCCCGCCCCTTCAAAACCTTCTTCTTTCACCTCTGCGCGACAAGAAGTTGCTTCCGACACGTGTGGTGGGAGGAAATGAGCTTTCTCCAGTTCTCCTCGAAAGAAAGAGCACTTCCCGAAGGAAGGAAAATAACAAAATAAAAACGTTTAGATGTATCTCCTGAAAGACTCTTAGACAATCCTCGGACCGATTTCTAGACTCATCTTTCGACTGCTTTTATTTGTTACCCAACCAAACTCGAATGAACGCTTTTTTTGACATCACTCTGTATTGATATAGTAACTGTAAATTTTGTCGACAATCTGTTGCTACCTGGAAAATAAGCGGACTTCACTCAGAACCAGTGTTTAAGATTGTGGGATTCACTGCGAAATCAGTGACGATCGCCAATTATTCGATTAGTCCCGGTCACCGAAATACGATTGAGGAGTTCGCGGATTAAAACGGATAAATTTTAACATAATTTCAATCAAATCTTACTGACCTGAATCCCTTTCCAATATTTAAAACTTTCAAGCATTCAAATGAGCACCAGTGTGTGTGGGTGGGGGGGGGGGAGGGGGGAGGATACCCACATAGCCAATATATTTTATTTCGCCACCTTGGATTCCAACATCACAGCAGCCTACTTACTGCATATAGAGATAATTAAGATTAATAATCTAGAAAAAGTGCAGATAAAATTTTACAAAAAGGAGCCAAAGAAATTACGTCAGTTAAAAATACTCAAATTCACGAAAACATTACTTCTTTTGCAGTTCCTCGATTATTTATGAAAAAAGAAAATTAGGATCTGGACAAAATACATTAATTCTATTAAATTGTATTATTTTTTAAAGTGAAGATTAAACATATCACTTTTGGTGTGTCCTTAAATGAGCTCAGAATATTAGATATTGATATTTTTTTAACAAAAGAACTACTTGAGAAAAAAAATTAAAAGAATAATAATTGAAAAGGAAATGGATGTCCATTAACATTATCTTTAAATCCACTCAAAAAATTTCTCAAAGAAAAATTAGCGCCAGTTCAAGCAGGCTTTGCACTGTGTTCTGGTCGTGGTTTCGACTCATCTAGTGTTTTTTTTTACCATTATAAATACCAATTCTTGGAGCTCTTGGTGAATAGTGGAACAACGGCCATTTATAATTCAGTTTGAACAAACAAATAAAACAACAATTAGCTACGTTTACGGGCAAATTACGCCTTCTCATTGACTACCGACTCGTGATACTTTTGATTCGATACTTCTGTTGTTGAGGGTTATCCATTGGCTCAATCCTTCAGACAAACTGTGGCCAAATCACTGAAGAAGCAAAAAGGTAAAACGTATTTGGATGAAAATGAACCCGCGAATTTTTCCAGTCTGTAATGATAATGTTCACCTGTTTGCCGCCATATTCAAAGTAGACCAACGACTAAAGATGGCTGCAACAAGGACGCCGAAACGTTCGGCACACCATAATTTCGACTGCCGTGGCGTCCCAAAAGCCAAGCAGTAGTAAGTGAACACTAGCCACGAAGAGTTAGGATCTAGATGAAAAATATTTTGTGACTTCTGTATAAAGGAAAATAATTTTTTGGCGGTTACAAGGTGATATCCAGAGCATAGACCAGAAGTTGACCAATGAGGTTTTTTCCACCATTTTAGCCTCTTCGGGGGCAACTTCAGGTATGTAGGTCTCATCGTGAGGCGTTGAGGCGTGCTTCGAACGCTAGACACGACGGTGTGATGTAGTGCTGCCCTCGTACAACCACTTTTTTTTATTTCCTCGAGGGGGCAGGATCGTGATACGCGTGGCCATAAGTGGGACATTTCACCCCCCTAAACCCTAAACTCTGAACTCTAAACTCCCAACCCTTCTCACCACCACCCTCACCACCTTTCTAGTCTCCCCTGATAATGCCAGTGATCAGATTTATGACGGGCCGCAACACACAACACAGTCTGTAATCCTTAACTTTTTGTTAGAACTTTAAAAACACTTTGTTTGAGTAGGTATGTAATTTATAAACTTATTGGCTGTTTCAAATAAAAAAAACTTGTATGGAATTTTGATGGGTCAATTAGAAGGCAGCAGCTGTATTACAAGAATATGAGTTTATTCTGAAAGTAGCTACGCTAATATCTATACATACCGAAAATATTATCGGATTCATTTTTGATAGGCTTGAATTCCAACAATTTTACCTCTGTGCTAATAGTTCACAGTATATGGGATGGACTCTAGGCCAATGAAAAAAACCTTCAAGATAAATATGTATCAATTCACATTTTACCGAGTTGAGACGTCTCACAAGACTGCAGCCAATTAACAGGTGACTTTTTCCCGAGTATGTAAAGGACACTGGAGTCTATCCTAGAGTTTATTGGAACAGCGATTATTTTTTTTCCGTTCTCTTCTAATGTCATAAATGTATATTTAAACTAAAATAGCTTGTAAAAGTTATAGTGTTTCGTAATCTATCTCGACTTACTTTAAAAAAAATCTTCACGATAAATCATAATCTCTGTTTATTATTCATTCCCATTGATTCCAAGAAAAGTAGCGATAAAATCTGATCATCGTTATTATCTTCGGGAAATTCACTCACCAGCTGTGCTTTACCACAAGAAACTATTTTTTATTTTCAAAATAAATCCCAAGCGGGAGGTGTAGCTCGAATGAGATAGCTCTTATTTTATCTGGAATCAGCCTCTGGCCGTGGGTATTATACTGCGGGTAACATCTGGCCAAATAATGTGTTATAATTTTTGTTCTCGGAAGTACTTCGGTCGTTGTTCCTCGTACACGTAACAACCCGCGTGGTACACACAACGAGGAGTCATTACTAGGAACTAGAAAAATTCGCTGTTTCAATGACCTCTAGGATAGACTCCACAATCCTTTATACGCTCAGGTAAATGTCAACTGGGATGAAAGTGATTCGATAACTCTCGTGTTTGAGGATTTTTTTCACTGGCTCACAGCCCTTCAGGTACTTAACTGTGGTCCAGTCACTGAAGCGGCATGAAGGTAAACGTATTTCGATTCTAACCCATCGCGAAATTAATCCGCGATTTTTTCCTGTCTCTAGTCATTGCCACTAGAGATTGCACTCGAAATAGCCACAAGTTCCAGAAGCCAAAGTAAAACAAAGGTACAAAAATTGTTTTATTTCAATGTTGAGTTCTCGGAAATTTTTACAAAGGAAATATATTTTGAAAATTATTTGTAGACCAACGATTTTTTTTTCGTGATTCCTTGGGTCAGCAAAGTAGACCTGAAGCACACGTACAACTAACTGTTTCCTTCTGATTATTGGACACAGTTATCACGACACGCCCTTGACGATCGTAGGGTCAGTTATAAATAGGGGCATGTATTTTTAGCAGAACAATCTTACCGCTCGTTTAGACCGCAATAAGGTGTTCCCGCGCTAGCGAGTGTTCACTTGTGATCGGCGGCCGTCTGCAAGAGAAGCCATCTCCCTATTTCGCTGGGGCCGTTCAGGGACGCGTTTTCTTCCGCACGGGGTGGCTGTGATTGCCGAAATTAACTAAGCTTACTTGTTTGAAAAAAAAAACATTAATAGTCTGTTCAAGTGCCTTCTTTTTTTTTTTTTTTTTAAGATCTTTTGAATTCGTCACATTTCAAAAGGGGTGAGGGGGGAAGAAGATGAGCCTTTGTGGCCCCAGCGCCTTGAGCCGGCACCAGAAGAGAAAGTCCATCGGGGACCCCCTTCAAGGCTGGGAGACGTGCTCGGGTCATCGACCTCCCCCCCCCCCTCCTCATACTTCTTTCCACAGCACGTACAGGGAGCGCGGAGCTACTCGAACGCGTGCTACGCTACGCTACACCAGCCGCTGACTTCTTCTTGCGGGTCTCTCCTTCTGACGTGTATCGACCTCTGAAGTGGTAAAGGAAATTATTATTAGAGACACGGAAATTACGCGTATTCATAAAGTCGCGAGTTAGAATGCAAACCTTCACACTCTCGCACCGTGTTCGTGATTGCACCGCAGTTATTCGGACACGCCCTTCTACGACCTTGAGCCAACGAAGCCCAGCTCGGAGAGAAGTAAACGAATCAGGTAGTGTCAATTATCAAGGATAAAAGTCTTCTCGTTAAAAAAAAAAACCAATGGGAAAGCAAACATGGGTTGAGCACACCTATACGACTTTGAATTCTATCCGGAGGCCAGAAGAGTTCGCGAAATTCCCTGGGACCTAGAAATTATCAATAGATATGGGGGAGGGAAAATTTTCCGCCATTTCACTGACAAGTCCCGTAGAGGCGCGTTACCCCGCCACGGAGACCGCACAGCCAGTTCTTCTGTGCTTTGGCGCGTAGAGGCGAAGAGACGTGTGAAGCGTGAGCCAGTATAGCCCTAATCGCACCCGCGCGTTTGTATGTATCTCACGCGCCTAGCTTGGCGGCCCCCTTAATCAAAACAAAAAATTGTGTTAAATCTGTATGCAAAAAAAATGTTTTTGGCATTTCTCTTGCGTATAATGCCTGAATTACAATAGCCCGTCGGGTCCGTCAGCCGCCGGGGATTTACAACGGACACTCCACTCTGCCGTCATCATATATAGAGGAAAGTGCCCAAAAGTGGACCCCCATTTTGTTTTTTAATAAAAACACATAGAAAACTATAAAAAAATATGTTTTTAAAGCATGATATATTTAGTTTGTTAAGTTGTAAAGCTTTTGCATAAGTAATTTTGGAAAATATAATTAAAAATTGCTTTAAAAAAATTATTTACCAAATCCTTACACTTTGACGATTTTAAAAATAGTTGCCTAAATCGGACCCCTTGTAAAAACTATCATAATAACACAGAGTAAAACAACAAATAAGGTATTAAATCAAAGAAAACATAATATCTATAGTTTCAAAATATACATAATATAAACAGTAACTGATTAAGTTTCAAATAAACCTATAGAATGTAAAGATACAGAAATTATAAACAGAATTACATCATTTAGCGACAAAAGTCGCAAATATAAACGTCCTGTTCAGCCCATGCACAATCTGCATGGGCCTACAGTAAGCACATAACACACATGACCCAAAGTTCCCCTTTAGAATCCTCCGTAAATTTCCTCTTACAAAACATACACGAAGCATCATCATCTTTCGATGGGGAGACTCCTGGCAGAATGTCCAATTCGGATCTTCAGAGGGTATGCTGTTTTCATCTTCGGTGCTTGATCCTTTCACATTTCTCTCAAAATTAAAACACCTTGTCAAGAGCCCTTTTATTTTCTTGATGGCTCTGTTCCTGAACCACGAACCCGGCCACGATTCCTTTTGCGTCCTTGACCATGATTTTGTTCTTGCTGTTCTGCTTCCTTGGCTTCTTTAGCTTTTTTAGCTTCCACTTATTGGGTTTTGTAAGGAGTAGATGTAATAACTGTAGAACTGCAGGCCTTTCGTCCTCTGTTCGAGGTCCTCTTTTTAATTTTTGGGATGGGAGTGATGTCAAATGGGCTTGTCTTAAAAGATGTGGAATTCTGAGGATCCTCAGTTGTAGCTGATGGCCGCGGAATAC
This sequence comes from Bacillus rossius redtenbacheri, assembly GCF_032445375.1. Taxonomy (NCBI): domain Eukaryota; kingdom Metazoa; phylum Arthropoda; class Insecta; order Phasmatodea; family Bacillidae; genus Bacillus; species Bacillus rossius. The sequence goes on along the minus strand of NC_086343.1, from coordinate 15,586,425 downwards.
CAAGACCTGCCAAAAACGTTGATGGTTGACTTGGTTCAAACTCTACAATAACTCATGGTTCCTCTGTGTTACGTTCTTCTCTGATCTCTCGATAGCTCTGACTTTCTGCAGTTTGTTTCTTCAACACAGATTCATAGAAACTTGGATCTCGTTTTTTGTTTGTCTCTTCAATGTATTCAGCATCAAAGCACAGCTTCTTGTTCAAGGGATATATGCCTGTTACTTTAAATTCATTGATTGCTATTTGAGCAGTTTGGCATCTAATATAGGCTTTGCCAAACAGTTCCATTACATCAAAAGGACTGACGGCGCGCTCATTGTGCCTTAACCAATGCCTGATTTCCTCACTGTAATAAGCTTTGAGAGGACCCATGAAACTTCTATCCAGCGGTTGTAGTTTGTGCGAGGAGTGTGGCGGCAGCGACAGAATGGTAACATTATTCGCTTTTGCCAAGTCGATCAGATCAATATTCTGTGTGGGGCTAAAGTGACCATCCAAGAGCAACAGCACAGGTTTTTCATTCGTAAGATGGGCAAACTCGATGAAGTGTCGAAACCACTGAGTGAAGGAGTTGGTTTGGATCCACCCTGAAGGATGCGCTGCAAAGATTGTTCCTGGTGTAGCACCTTTTTTTGCTGTTCACTCATATTTTTCCTCGGAAAAATTACTTAAGGTGGTACAAATGAGCCACTAGCATTCATACAAGCAACAATTGTTATAAGTGCCCCACGTTCTCCTGATGTCAAGGCAGCAACCTGTTTTTTACCCTTAAGGCCAATTACTTTTGCTACTTTACTTTTTACCACTGTAATTCCACTCTCATCAACATTCCAAATTCTGTCAGGAGAAAATTTACCTTTCTCGTAAATATCTTCCATAACATTAAAGAATTTCTCTGTATTTTCTTTGCTGAACCCAAGAGCCCGGCTGTAGGATGTTCCAGTAGGCTTCCTTTCTGACAGTTTGGTTTTGTGGCATTTAAGAAAAAGTTTTACCCACTTTTTCCCAGCAATTCCATCTTTGAAAGGATATTCAATGTCATTTCTCTCTGCCAATTGTACAGCCATTCTTCGGAAGTCATTACGAGTAAGTCCAAAAAAAAAGAAGCTTCCATAGCCAGACAATAATGAACAAGCTCATCTTCAAGATCTTCACCCAAAACTGTAGGTCTGCCTCTTTCTGTCATTGCTGCTTCCTCAGGTGTACCGTATTTCATGTTGGACAACCTCATTAGTATGGTTTTCGGAACACTAAAATTTGATAACTGGCCTTCTTCCAACCCATCTTCTTTTTCAGAATTTCATTAATAGCCGTAGTCATTTTAGAAGGACTCCACTTTCTTTGATCAATTTTCCCCATTATCCTTTTGGAATCTGCAACATAATTTCAAACGTATAAGAGTATATACAAATGTATGCCGACATATGACATGATTATGTAAGGGGTCCGGTTAAGGGAACAAGGGGTCCGGTTTAGGCAACTGAAGGGGGTCCGGTTTGCGCGACTGTAGCTAACATATTGCTAACCCAATAAATTTTTAATCAAGCATCCAAATGAAACGGTTTGGTAACAAACATTTATGGTACACCCTGCCATTAAAAAATATATATAGGTCCAAAGGCTTACCTGCCAATATCTTGGAGAAATTATTAATTATGTAGCACACTGCAAAAACTTTTTACACTGCCACAACACACAATGGCGGGTGGACACTCTACAAGTGAAGTGAGCGAGGTGTGCGCTCCGCTACGGCGTGGCAGAAGCCATGACTACTGTTTGCACTCGGTACCGCTAGAGTTCAGGAGAATGCAGAGCCAGGAGACCGGGGGTCCACTTTAGGGGGGGTAGTCCGGTTTTGGGCACTTTCCTCTATATATATATATATATATCTATATATATATATTCCATTTCACAGCTACCAACTGTTGAAAACACATTTTGGAGAAAATTTACTTTGATTAATTCGATTATTTTGACAATCATATAAGTTCTGCACTTATAACCCAATAAAAAAATACATATTTTTAAACCTAGTAGTTATTTAGACCCGTTATACAATGACACGAAAACGGAGACGTATCTCACGGAAAAGAGATTCTACAACAGCACGCAGACGGAGACGGACCAGTACGGATTAGCTCGGCCATGCTCCGCTCTTCCGTTTACGTTGCTCCGTGCGACCAATAGAAGCCGAGTACTTGGCTAAGGTGGTAGCCAAGTTTGTTTATGTTCTAAATGCGTTTACATTTGTTTCCAGTACAATAGTATCGAGTGTTCTATTATAACTTTGTCATTTATTTTCATTATAAATGTAAATTCTGCCATGCAATGATCTCTAAGCAATTAATATATCGTTATCTTGAAATGTAATTTCATATGATTCCATTTGTTACGTTTCCGTGCATTGTGGAAGCAGCAGACGCGATACTAAAATGTTCCGGGAAATTTGTTTCCGTTTACGCGATCCGTCTCCGTTTCCGTGCAGTTGTAGAACGAACCTTAAACATGTTCACAGTTACCACGCGTAATTAGTTATACTTCTGTGACTCTAACGAGTTTCGTTTCAAAAATTAACCTTTAAAATGTGTTCAAGCGTAAGAAAAGAAAATGGAAATTGCTTTGCAATAACAGAAACATAAAAACCTTATAATATAATAATATTCGACACGCAAAAACCTTGCAGTTATTTGGAGGTTATAACTTCATCCATCTGTTCGTCAAAAGTATGACTTTTCCTAACTTTTGACGGATGGACGGATGGAATTATTCGGGCTATCTATTTGGTTGCGGGTCACGTGATTGACAGATGGATGACGGGTTAATCTATTCTTTTAAATTCCCTTTAATTTTGGTACTGCACATCTTCCGTGCGAGTTATGTTTAGTAGTCTATGATTATTGAAATGTCAACTTCAAAATTATTATTATCTTTGAAAGATTTGTGCAATGGGAGTGCATGACTTGATGTAAGCTTTCGTTTTGTCGTGTTTTTGTCTCGTTCCAACTGTTGTGTTGAATTTTTTTGGGTTCAATATTTTTGTGCTATCATCATTTGTGGGGTTTTTTTCCTCTTCTTAGTCCATTTTTCTTTGTTTGTTGACCATATTCCTGTTATGGAATATTATGTGGTGTTTATATCCTGTTGACAACAGCAATTTTTTGCTTAATTTGTGTTTTTTGTCTTTTCGGTATTTTTTAGTTTTCTTCTACAGAAAAAGTGATTAGCAATGGCGAATGTCCAAAAGCTTACATCAAGTTCAAAATTATTATTTGAAAAAAAAAATTCTAGGCTCCTAAATCAGATAAAAATGGTTCAATTTTCTAAGCACGTTCCGTCTGTGAAGGCTCGTCTACACATGCAGTGCCCCATATTGTGCCCTACGGACACTGATCGCTGACTGGCCCACGCGACCCTCTGAGGTTATTTATTTATTTATTTATTTATTTATTTATTTATTTATCGTCTTTATTGGAGGCGAAGTTAAGTTAAGTTAAGTTCTTACACTGAACCACTTTTCTCCAATTACATAAAATAGTGGAATATTAAAAATTAAGCATGATATAAGCAGATTTTGACTAAATATTAAGAGAACATATTAAAATTTTAACTTAATGTTCAAATATTGACTATTACAAAAGATTCAACCATAACTAATTTAAAGTAATTAAAAATAAGCATAGACATACATAAAAAGGAAAGTAATTAAACATACAGCAAATAGTATCAACACCGGGGGAAAAAAAATAGGTGCTACTACATTTAAACCAGTCACTCGCACATTCACGCACAGATTCAAGCAGTAGGGTAGCGGCGAAGTGGTCATGGTAAGCAGTTGTTACAAAGATGTTTTTTCAGCCTGGTGTGGACGATTTTCCAAATTCCCCTGGTCCGAATACATTGGTCAATCCGAACTTCATGTCCAAAATCCGTGCGCTTTGGTAGCACAGAAGAAGAACACTCGTGATATTTGCTGTTTTGGTTCCCATTTCAAAAAGGTGAACAGAAAATAACGAACGGTGTAGTATGAAGCAAAACAAAAAGAAGACCGAAACAAAATATTGATCAGTACTGTCCGTTTGCGGACCGGCGCTTTTCAAAGGCCGAACACACTAATTCATATACATCATGCTTAGAATCAATTTATTAGCAATTACAGATTAAATAAATATTATTGAACTCTCACAACTTTCAAAGATATATGAATATGCGTATTCATTTACAATGCACGGAAACACTGACCAAAAACAATCGGAAAACAGTTATTTTGGCGCTCTATATTTATTGCGTTCTGGTGACCACTTTATAAAAGTATATTCGGACATCGGACACAGAAATCGCAGACAGGGCAGTTCTCCGTGCGACAATGTGACGTCATTCACATTAGAACAAGGACACGAACCGCCTTCTTCAGGTTCGGACTGTTGAAGACGGATCTTGAAACTTCATTTGTCAAAAAAAAAAAAAAAAACAATCTAGCGGTCCGTATGCTGGCGCTTTTATTAACGTTCAATTCAAATCTTCCTCTCGGCAGTCGGGAGGTGCTGCGCTCTGTCGGGAATCGGCCGCAACTCGTTTTCACTCTCGCTCTCGTCTGGCGTGCTGTGCGATGTAGCGTACGTGGCCAGGCGCAACAATTCAGGTTTCCAACGGTAATAGCTTTGAATATATATATAGTATAGAAGTCGCGAGTGGATAGGATTTACTCTACGTTTTTCAGAAGTGTATGATGAGCAGCTTGGGAACTACACCGCTGCAGTGCGCTGCCGTAACGCCCTGTATCGTCTTAGGTTGTTATTTACACGTTAGAGGGCAGCGCTGTCGCCCGCTGTCATTCCCCGCACCCCCCACCCATCATTCACTGCAGCTCGAGGACGTTCAACGGGAGGGGGAAGGGGTGTTTGAAGAGTTCGACACTTATCCGCTAGGGACCACCACAAGTCGATGCCCTAGAGATGGTGGCGATTGCGGCGGTGAATTAACCAACTACCTCAAAACCGTATTAGAAATTTTAACCTGGGCTGGCGACTTCTATACAGTATATATATTCAAAGGTAATAGGCAGAGGGGGACCTGCGGAATTCACGCTATTTTTTGACGGCACTATATAGATTGCAAATACACGTGCGCTTGAATTACCTTTGCCATTGGATCATGAGTTATTTGAAACGTCCTGGAGGACTAGCAGTCAATAGCAAACAAACTAAAATAAATCAATTCTGTGGCAGCAGCTGAAGAACGCATGGTCTGGGGGCTTGAAGCCCGTTCTACGATGACACGAAAACGGATATGGATCACGTAAACGGATACGGTGTTTCTGCAATAGCTCGCAGACGGAGACGGACCCGTATGGATTAGCTCGGAAATGCTTAACTCTTCAGTTTACGTTGCTCCGGTGGCTTCAGAGGTAGCCACGCTGGTTTGAGTTTGAAATACATGCGTAGAGACCTGCAAAATTCGCGGATTTATTTTGTGATATGCTACAATTCAAATAATTATACCTTAGCGCTGCTTCTGCAATTGGTTCACTGTTAATCTGGAGTAATGAGGGCCAATTAGAGACCCTCGCTCAAAGAAGTGTCGAATCACAGACACTCGGTCGAGACGACTCAAAGGTCAGCAGCCAATGAACAGGTGGCATTTGCCCGAGTGTGTAGAGTGTAGTAGAGTCTATCCTGGAGGTCATTGAATCCGCGAATTTTGCAGGTCTCTATACATACGCTATCTATATCAGCTCAAAACGTTTTCGCAATAAATATAGAGGCCCGGATATTTCGCGGTTTCCTTACTCTCCAGGCTAGACTCGTATGGATTATACAATATCAAGCTATTTTTGGTCGAAAACAAGGACATATCATTTAGCGGGTTTCGCGTGATTGTATAACCACTTCTTTTCCTTAATTATAAGTTCTGCAGGGTTGTCGAGAGCGCGTCAAGAGTGAAATAAAATAATGTATATGCGCGCTTCAACTATACTTTGCTACCTAATTTACCCGCGAAATAATCGTTTCTGCAGCGATAAATAGAGACAGGAAAACTTCGGGATTCATTTTGCGATAAGTTAAAATTCAAAATACTTTCATGCAAATTTTTCTTTTGCTATTGGCTCACAACTTATCTGGAGGACACAGGGCCAATGATTGAGCTTTCAACCGAAGCACTATCGAATTGCAGGCCAATGCGTTGAGGCGTCTAAAATGTCAGCGCCTAATGTCTGGGTTAAGATTTTCCCCCGACTACGCATAGAAAGAACTAAGAAGTCTCTCCTAGAGGTTTCTCGGGAAAGGTGTTTGCCCCGTCTTGCGTACGTCACAGTCGCGTCTGACCGATGCGTCGGAGCTGATGGTCATGCACATGCGGATGCGGCATTTGATTGGTTCGCGTGACCTGTGACGTCAGATGCCGATGGTGCAGCCGCGCGGAGTCTGACCAGAGCTTGCGAATTTGAACTTCCGATAGATCAGACAGGTCATTCAGCACCACCAGCAACTGAGGTCATGATCAATATCGGCCAATGAGAAGTGCAAACAAATTAAAATCGCGCTAAAATAATCATTTCCAAAAAAACGTTTTAATTGCACGTTTGTATAATTTCGGGTCGGCCACCATTTTGTTTCATTTTTTTTTTCACCGTCAAGTTGCTTTAAAAACGGAAAAGTAAATAAAATGGTAAATGTGTGTGTGTAGACATGAAAATAGTAGGCGTGGTGGATTAAATATATTAAACTCTTAGTTAAATTTAAAATTAAAACTATCGAAATTCCATTCATATATTTTTACACAAATCTCTCAAGGTTCTCGAGTGAACAGCAAAGACAAAGATTATATAATATATAGCAAATCTACCAAGCTGCCCTCTGTGCGGACCCAGTTGCACCAGACAAGTGAACGTGGCACGTACGTTGCCGCAGAAAATCCACATCGGACAGCGTGGTGCACGAATGTGGACAGGGCCTTCAATCCCCCGGGCGACCTTTGCCCGTCGCCCCCTCCATCTCTGGCTACCTTCCTCGAGGTCGTTCAACCCCCCCCCCCCCCCCCGACAAACACGCGGCGGAGGGGGCGGGCCGGCGTCTCTCGCGCGCGCCTCTTTCGCGGGGCCGTCGACCCTGCGATTTCCCGCGCGCGCGGGCGAGCCTGGGAGCCATCTTTCACACCCGCGTCCCGCGGCGAGGGGCAGGAGTTACACTTGTGCTCGTGCGTTGAACTCTCCGTCCGGGACAAAGCCTCTGCCGCGAGGGGGAGGAGACCAACGACCCAGAGACTCGCGCTGGCCGGACAGGCTGCGGGGAGCGGGCGCCGTCAAACAGACTCCACAGTATGTGAGGTGTGCTGCTGCTGGATCTGGTCGCAGTAACAGCTCGGCGGCTGAAAACGCTAAAAAACGAAAAGGGCAAACTACTTAAAAACTCAGCAAACGGCGGCTGCAAGTGGGAGTAGAGGGGAAGGAGAAGTCGCGTGTACGTCAAAGCTTTGAATATATATACTGTATAGAAGTCGCGAGTGGATAGGATTTACTCTACGTTTTTCAGAAGCGTATGATGAGCAGCTTGGGAACTTCACCGCTGCAGTGCGCTGCCGTAACGCCCTGTATCGTCTTAGTTGTTATTTACACGTTAGAGGGCAGCGCTGTCGCCCGCTGTCATTCCCCGCACCCCCCATCTATCATTCACTGCAGCTCGAGGACGTTCAACGGGAGGGGGAAGGGGTGTTTGAAGAGTTCGACACTTGTCCGCTAGGGACCACCACAAGTCGATGCCCTAGAGATGGTGGCGATTGCGGCGGTGAATTAACCAACTACCTGAAAACCGTATTAGAAATTTTAACCTGGGCTGGCGACTTCTATACAGTATATATATTCAAAGGTCAAAGCTTCCCCGAGTCCTGGCAATTATTATCAGAACCTCATTCGCATCGATTGACAATAGGCCTACTATTTCAAATAAACGCAAGCAGTTGAATACATATAAACACTGGCTAGGGCAGCAATGCTAAAAACTGTGCCATATTAAGTAGTAGTAGATTGGCTTCTGGGTTGTAGCCGTGTGTCATTGGCAAAAATTCACCAACGTTTCGGTCGATATTGCAGTCGCCATCATCAGGGAGCAGTTACCTACATACAACCAAGAAGCCAAACTACTTCAGACAATGGCCGTGAAAGCCTGGGAACATTATTTGTGCCATAGTAATTCGAACCAATAGTACAAATTTCACTCAATATTATTTTACCCAAATAAAAAAAAATCTGAAAACCAAATAGCTAATCTTGATCATCACATTTTTTATACATTTTTTAAATTACACCTGTCAGACATTGGTCTAGCTGCAACAAACGTGATAAAAATGGAAAAATAAAAGTGTGTTTACTTATATAAGTACGCGTGTTAGAATTTATAGTTCTTTTTGCAAATTTAAATTTAAACTTTTTTTTAAACTGTGTATTGATTAAACTCACGAAATATTTTCAGTTCCAAGTGACAAAAGCAACAACTTCGCTTCACTAAAGTCTTAAATGTTTCGTGTCACAGCGGGGAATAGAGATATAGTCTGTGTCATGTAACTTGTCTGAAATTTGAAATTTCTCAAAAGTATTCATATGTTACATGCAAAGCATCACATTATTTTTGACGCGTAATATCTTATCTCTCGTATACAGCATTTGGTCGAATTAATTTCGTGAATGCGACAGACGTCAAGGAACGGAAATGTTTAAACAACTACGGTGCCGTCATCTGTGGCGGAAGGCGTGAACCAAACTTCACGAAAGCCAAAGGGAAATGTAATAGTATTAACTGTTTGGTGAATTAACTAGTTGGGAAGTATTTTTGTAGAATTCCTTGACAAAAAATTAGGTTATAAAAACGGGATTTGGTAATTTTTTAAGTCTTTTATCAGTTTTACCGGAGCCGTTTCATTACATATAGTTTTAAAATTTCGGTCTGCAAATGGAATGATTCGATATTCAACGTAGCTGCTCCGGCAGCAGCGACTACGTGTGACTCGCGTCCTGAACTGCACAATTCGATTGTAATTATCATGCTGGGCATTGTTTTGAAGCATTCCACATACGTTAAAATTTGGTGACACGTAGTTTCGTATTTCGCAACATGATAACACGTGATGAGTAGAGACCTGCAAAATTCGCGGATTCATTGACCTCTAGGATAGACTCCACAGTCCTTTAAATACTCGCGGAAATGACACCTTTTCATTGGCTACTGACGCGTGAGACATCTCAACTAGGCTGTCCGTAATTCGGCACTTTCTTGGTTTAGTGTTTCCCATTGGCTCACAGTTCCCCGGATGAAATGTGGGCCATCGCAGAAGCGGTACGAAGGTATAGTTGTTTTCATGCTAGCCTATCGCGAAATGAATCCGCGAATTTTGCATGTCTCTAGTGATGAGGTTGGCTGTCACACATGACTGGCGAGTGCGGAAAGACTCGCTCGAGTTTATTTTTCTCTCCGAACACCGAGATCCACGGTGAGCTGCTGACAGGCCGACACTCGCGGAAGAATGCGTGAACCCGAGGGCGCCATTCCGCGCGATCCGCGGGCATGTTTCAGGGGCACTACGCAACCCGCGTTAACCTCATAAGATTCAATGCTATTTTCATTTTGCTTATAACTTATTAACTAATATAGATTTCGAAATGATGCTTGCTTGATATGTAAGACAACGATGCTCTTATCAAAGCCCCTTTCTTCAAAAACGTGCATAAATTATGGTTCAAACCTAGACAATACACTTTTGCATATTAGTAAAGATTAGTATAAAACCATAATTTATGCACGTTTTTGAAAAAGGGGCTTTGATAAGAGCATCGTTGTCTTACATATCAAGCAAGCATCATTTCGAAATCTATATTAGTTAACCCTTTCAGTCACACTTTGTCAAATCCTATGATATAGGCTACCTAATTTAAATTTTTTCTTATTATAATTAAACTTTTTATTTGTGTGATAATAATCTCATACTATAATTATTATATTTATGTATGATTATTTTATAATAGTTAATAAAAGTTTTAAAAATGTGTTTACTTCATAGCTTTAAAGTACGATGTGCACTAGAATGTGAGTACACCTGAACCCACAAATTCAAAGTTTCATAAACTCCGTGTATCATCGAGACACAAATTGTCCACTTCAGTGGACGAATGGACCGAAAGGGTTAATTAGTTATAAGCAAAATGAAAATAGCATTGAATCTTATGAGGTTAACGCGGGTTGCGTAGTGCCCCTGAAACACTGGAGTGGCCTCTTAATGCGCTGGGGTAACCGAGACTTGGTGGACTAGTACTTAATGCACGCTATAAGCGGGAAACTTTATACAACCTATAAAATAAGTTTCCTTTAAACTTAGTATTGGCATCATTGTCATTAGGCTTATCATCCCCGTTTTACCTTCACGATTACTTCCACAATAATTGGGGGGGGGGGGGGGGGTCTTTCTCTCCCTCTTTCAGGATCTACGCCCATGCGCAGACATTTGCTACTACATTTGAGAACGTTTTGTTTCCCTAACTTACAGTAACTCTTCGCGGGCCCGCGGTTCGATGACCCGGATCTGACACTCAGACCTCGAGGCCCGCAATGGCTGTGACGACAGCACAGTTGCTGCTCGACCTGAGGCGGTGTTGCCAGACTGAGCGACAAGTCTCAGCCCTGAGCCTAACTTAACTCATATTCTAAGTGTGTATTGCGTTATAAGGGGACTGGGTTGGGGAAGACTTTAGAAGTGCGTCTCAGGCCGAAGCCTACATATACGCCTTATTACGCGGGGTTTCAACCATGCAGAAAAGGTAGAATGCATCATGTGCTTTAACTGGGGACTGGCCAGTCACCGGCCATTAACTCACTCCCCTGTCATAACTCCGAGACTATGAATAGTTAAGTTTGGGGCCCGGGTAAAAACCTGCGTAGACACGGGGATATATATATTCGAGGAGACGGTCAAATGTCGAGATATAAGTCACCCTGAGGCAGACGAAGAGCGGTTAAAGAGTTTTCACTGGTCCACGAGGTAGGGTGGGTTTGGGGGAGGGGAAAGAGAGGAGAAAGGGGAACCTCTCCGGGCGACGTTTTTCGAAGGTGAATCACATAATCGCGGCGCTCCGCGTCCCACTTCGCGCGGGGCGCCGGCGCGGCTGACCCACTGACGCCGCGGTCTCCGGGGAGTCGCCGTGGGGTGGGGGGGGGGGGGGCGGTCTGCGCCGATCCCTTGGCGCGGGGTGGGGGGGGGGGGGAGAGACGAGTTAGTGGGCTTTCCATCCGATGGGTCTGGCGCGCCGGAAGTAGCGAAACTGCTTGTCCGTCTAGAGGTAGCTAATTACTAGAGACCGGAAAAAATACAAATAGGTATACCTCAGCGCTGCCTCTGCCATCGGCTCACACAACTCACCTTGGATGACTCTGGGCCAATGGGAAACGCCCGACCAATGATTTTTTCGAATCACAGGCTGCTACGTTGGGACGTCTCACAAGACAGCAGCTACCAATGAGTGGGTGACATTTGACCGAGTGTACGTAGAACTATGGAGTTCATCCTGCAGGTCTTTGAACCCGCGAATATTTTTTCCGGTCCCTAGTAATTACATTTCTGAACCCCCCTGAGGTGAAATACTTCATTAACGGCAGTCGTAAAGACGAGGAGGGCAACAAGGAGGGGGAAAAGTCCCTGTGACCCTAGCACCAGGGTGGGGTCCCGTTTAATTTTGAGATTTTATTTTTGATAGTACGACGAAAATAGAAAGTCTCTTGCTAATCGAATTAACTGAAAACCTAACAAGTTACGCGATTTGGCACCGATTGCAATCTTGGACTTAAGCTATTGCTTGTTATACTGTAAGCAATAGATAAACTTAAATGACGAACCAAAAAAAAAAAAAAAAAAATACGCAAACGCACAGAAAAAAAACTTAGCTACAATTATCCGACGTCCAAATTTAATTCCTTTAACTTCACACAGAATTCCGTTAAAGTAATTTGTAAACAAATATTACAGAACAGACGAACACAGTTGGCTCACAACGACGAGACAGTTGCAACAACAGTAAATACAGACAAAAAAAAACTTGGCCAACTCAGCGACAAACAGACGAACCCAACGGTGAGACTAAATATATTATCTACTAAGGTAGCTTGCTGTGTTCGTCTGTGCTGTCGTATTGATGTTTTAGTCACGTCGCTTGGTTCGCATGTGTGTCTCTGTTGTCGTGTTGTTCAGATTATTGTTTAGAATCATCGTCGAGTACATTTGTTTGTCGTTGTGTTGTCCAACCTCTCGCAACGTGGAGTCTAGGCACGTGACTCCGTCCGGGACGCGCCCCCGTCATCTGCGGCCGTCCACCCCTCAGGAGCGGGAGACCGCTTGCTGTCATGACTTGGAAACACACACCTCGTGATCACGTAACTTAGACTCACGCAAGCTAGAGTTTTCTACGTTATGCCTGTTGTAAGTTAATGTGGCTCCAACTCGCGATGCATCTAAGTAATCTGGTTCGTATTTGTGATTTTTCCAAGTAACGCGTTTCTAAGTTATAACGGCGGCTCTTAGTTGTGTGATTCAAAATTGTAATAGTTCGAATTTATTATTTATAAGTTACGACGTTTCTAAGGTGCGTGCTTCAGCGTTGTGTGTTTATAAGTCACGTGTTTCTAAGTTATTAAATTTTTCTAACATGCGTTTCTCTAATTTGTGATAGTTCTAAGTAGTGAATTTTAATTTACGAACGTTTTCCAAGATGTGAATTTTTACGTTACTAAGTTGTGTTAGTTCTAAGTTGTGATAATTACAAGTTATGAATTATCTCAGGTGTATTATTAAAGTTATGTGTGGATCTCCGGTCCAGTGTCTTCCCAATGCAAAAATACTGCCGTACCAACTTTGGCAGGAAAATCTACTTAATCTGAAGAAATTGTACAAAATAATTTTTGCGATCTCTTTCTGTAATCGGAACATGGTACCAAAATACATGTTATGTCTTGACACACTACAATAAATCTAACACTGAGTCCAACTTAATTGTATATACATGTATCGTACTGCAATAGAGCCAATAAATTGTCATATTTATGATTATTTAAAGTTTCATGGTTTTCTTAAATTATTAATAACAACTCTTTGAAATAAAACTTTGTACATTTATCATTTTGGGAAAATTCACTAATATAAGATATAAAAGTAAAAAAAAAATTCCCTAGGAATAATAAAATTGGTAACTAACCTTCCAAAAATTAAGAAAAAAGCACTGTTCATAAATACAAAAAAGTATAGCAAAATTAAATATTTTCTCAAATTATAACACAAGTGTTTGCGTATTATGTAACTGACATAAATTCCCGTGGTTGTTGTAAATCCTTATTTAATACATTTGTTTTTATCTTCTTTTCCCTTTTTCTCATTTTCCTTACACCACGGATCTTCAAGTGAATCTAAACTGAAATTAATGTACATTAGAATCCATTTGTGTACAGTAATTAACCTTAAATTACACTGTCAATTTGATGAATTCGCTGTAAGCCATACTTACAGAAATTTAAGCAGCATAAGTTCTTACATATTTAAAAAATTATATTAGATTGAAAACAGCACTGCATTTACGAGGTTTCAGGAATATGGTTCAAGAAGAAACGTTTCATCATAACAGATTTTTGTAAGGAAATCATTTCCATCAAAAAAACCGGGAAAGCTAAAAGGAATCCAAATCCAAGTATGAAGAACGCGGCCTGGAGGTGTTGCATGGATAGCCTTATGCGCCCGCGGTAATGTTTTTTCCGCCTCCCGGTGGAAATCAACGACTGGAACTGCATGTCGCTTCTCCATTTGTTGATCATCCCCGCTTCGGCCACTTTCCCAGTCAAGCTGCTCAACGCCTGCAGGAACATGGAGTCGCTGTCGAGCGGGCACCAGACTTCCAGCAGAGGAAACGAGTTCTCCTCCGCGATGTGCAGGAGAGGTTCCTCCCCGTTGTAGTAGTCATCGTGCTCCACCAGCATCTCCGAGACGAACCTGTAGGTGGGTCTGCAGACGTTCCTGTAGGTGGCGGCCATCCGCAGAGCCTCGTGATCGTCCGGGATGAATTCCAGCTTCTCGATGATCCTGGCTTGGAAATCGTCCGGGTCGTCCGAATCACTGCTCGGCTCCAGTCCTTCGGAGCTCTCCTCCACGAAGGAGTCGTCGAAGAAAGCAGCGACTCGTAGATCAGAGTCGAGGATCTCCTCGTACGTGTTGAGATCCGGCTGGTACAACGTCACGGTCAGGAGACTTGTCATGGAACCCTGGTAGGCATTGTTCATTACGAGAGAGAAGACCAAACACGCTGCGATGAAGAGTCTCTGAACAAGCGAACGCCTCTTCACTTTGGTTCCTCCGGTGATGACAAGCTGGAATGTTTCAAATGCTGCGTTCCATATATGAACTGTTTCGAGCTTACCAAAATGGTTCAAAACTGGCCAAACTACAGACAATGAAATCAACGAGAGCAAGTACAGTGTCCATATGCCGTCAGTGAAAGGTAGTATCGCGTTCATGTATCTGGGAAGAGGCAGTGCCTTGGGTACTATAACTGCTATGTAGTCCTGATAAAACGGGTAACATGAACGCTTGAAGTTAAAAGGTAGCAAAGCCTCTTCATTCGCAATCAAGGCATTCTTGTAGTAATGTTTTTCGTCTAGCTTCATGGACACTCCTTTTCGATATTCCAGTCTCTTCTCGTTAGTTGAAGATACTGGAGTGAAATTGTGCTTAGCCAAAAGTAGATTGAAGATTTGTCCATCTGGACCATCGAAAGCTATCTTGCTTCCATCTTGTGTTACTGTCAAGAACGGGTGTGAATGATTCAGGAAGACAGGTATCTCGTAGCCATGCATATCTTTTAACTTATCCTGAAACATCCCGTACTCACGTTTGCTTCTGGTCCCAGCAGTAACGTTCATCACACCATCCGGATGTACAAACGGATTAAATGTCTTGGAGCGAATGACGTGACGTTCACGGGCAAATTTGGTGGGATGAAGCTGCAAGTAAATTATTGCCAAGTTGAGCAAATTTGCTGTTTTCCAACAGTCCCGGAACATTCCAGTCATTTTGGTAAAGTTTTCTTCAACTGGAGACGTGACAACCAAGAGAAAACGCGCTTTGGCATTCCAGATCGGCGTCCGAGCCCACGCCTCGTCAGCGAAACATTTCTCCTCGTAAGTGTCCCTGAAAGTTACGAAAGAAATACTGTTTTCCACGTTTTCGTGTCGGTACAAAGCTATGGAGGGCGCGCGAGAATATCCCGTGAGAGTGCTTGCGTTGGAAGATGGTCCGTCGTCTTGATCGGAGCGCGAAGAAACCACAGTCGTCACGAGAGGTTGCCCAGCGCGATTCAAGTGCCTCACCACGTCGTTGACCACATCTGCCCTCGCGTAGGAGTCGTAGTTCACCAGAAGTAAACTGCTCTCCATCTCCAGATGCTCGTGAAACACCTGATTCACATAATCAACTACCGTTTCTAACGTCACGTCGCCTCCACCCTCGATGATCTCATAGTTCAGCGACAGCGCTTTGCTGGGCTGTATCAGAAATATTAACGTTGTTTCAATCAACGATGGTCCTTTCATCTGAAACAAAAAAAAAATAAAGTTGTTCATATGTTTGTTCCTACTTGCCATAACAAGGGTACTACTTAGGTCAAAATAATTTATTGATGTTCTTTATAATTGAACAGATACAGCTGCTTCTTCACTTGTGCGTTGAGGACTCGTCCGTGGAAATTATGGGCATGCCCTCATTTCTGTAAACGTAGCTTCAACCCAGAAGCCAAGAAGTATTTAGTGGCCACGTGAACCTTGAATCTAGAGTCAAGTATCTGTATGGGTAGAAGATAGTTGCTAATGCCAGCCCACTGGAAAAAAACTAACTATATTATGACGTTTGTGCACGCAATAGTTTTCTCGGACGTCAGGTGAACCCAGGAGACAAGAAATAGTGACTCTGGCCACAAACTCCTATACTATCCTCTCAAATAAATAAGTGAAAAATTTCGTTTTTCAACTGTCTGTGCCGTAAAAAGATATTTTCGACACTGTATTTTTTGTAAGAATTTTCATATTCTTAAGCCCCCAATTATTTTTAATGCATTGCTATTTGTTGCGTTGTATGAAACCACAATCACAATGACTCATTGCATTGCACCTGGAGGTGATTGGGAACTCGAAGTTCGTGCCAACATCACCTTTGTCTTTCCCCTAAAAAGTTATTGTGTTAACTGTTATTGGCACAACGCAATGAAACGCTAAGTGCGACACCGTCAAGTACATCAAGTGCAAAGTCAGTCATTAAAGGAGTTTAAAAAAAAAAAATAACGATGATATCGCTGGGTCCAGTGGCGTAGCCAGGATTTGTGTATGGGGTGTTAAGAAGCATGCCCCCCCCCCCCCCCCGTATTTAAGCGGGGGGTCCGGGGGTCCTCCCCAGGGAAAATGTGGATTTTAAGGTGTAAAATAGTGCTATTTTAGCAGTTTTCTGTACTTAAATTTAAATATTGTAACGGTAAAAATTGTATTAATTTTAATATGAAAATTTTTTGAGTAATGAATAAGAAATTAATTAAAGATTTTGGTGCTAAGGGGGGGGGGTTGAACCCCTAAACCCCTCCCCCCTGGCTACGCCCCTGGCTGGGTCTCCACTCAGAGTCTAATAGTTGTACGTATAAAGGTGATATGACGATACGTACACCCACTGCAATATCATAGAGGTGACCTAAAATGTTTGAAAGTAGTTATAAAACATATTGTGTATATAGCCATGTATGTATTTACACTTTAAAAAGTTGTAAAATAAATGAGTAGTTACTGACAGTCGCAACAGGTCGCAGAAGTAGCATCTCGTGCAACTGCACAAACATGACAGACCTGGTTTTCACTCGAAACTAGTACTATAGCTTCCCAGAAGCTTATAGCATGTTCTGAAACCATACATTTCTTAATGTTATCTGTACTTCCGAAGTGGTTGTTTAACCTAGTGGCTAAGTTCTAGGCTTCTCGAATCGAAGCTATTTCACTGAGTTCGAGACCAACACTCAGCGTCAGCGATTTTTTTTTTTATTTTTTTAAAAACTTTAATATTAAATGCATCTACAACAAGATGGCGGTCGATAGCAGACGATCTAAAAACAAGATGGCCGCCGACACCCGACAAAATGCAATGAACATCATTTGCACTTTGGGTACAAAGCTTTGCCTTGTAGTTGGCTACTGATTTTCCAAGGATTTTACTCGTAAAAGTACAAATTCTTTTTTCACTGTACGCATGCATGTATATATATATATATATATATATATATATATATATATAACAAGGGGGGGCAAGGGTATTTTGCCCCCCCCCCCCTTCTGAAAACTTGAAGTGGGGGCAAACGGAGGCAAAGAAAGTGCTGTGTAATCAATTTTTAGATAATAAAACTGCTTAAATAGCACCATTTTCATTTTCCACCTTGAAATACAAATTTTCCCGGCGGAGGACCCCCGGACCACCCGCTTCAACAGGGGGGATCGATGATTCTTTATAAAAAGGTATATCGCCCCTCCCCCCACCCCCTTTTGGAAATTTAGTTGTTGCGCCCCTGTATATATACACATCAAACCTGGATGGCGTCCTAAGTGTTGCGATGGGAGATGATTTTTCACAGCAGGATCGTCAGTTCACTTGTTGACTTGTCGCGCTCTTCCCCCGAAGACTGTCTGACGAGCGCGCCTCGGGCCAGAACTCTGTGTGCGCGCTCGCCACGTAACCACGAGCTGCAGTGGGTCGCGGAGCTACGTACGAGACGTCGCGTGGTGCGTGGGAGCCAATGGCGTGTCTCCTGTCCATCGAGCCGAGAGAGAGAGAGAGAGAGAGAGAGAGAGAGAGAGACCGGCCCGCACGCGTGTAAACGGCTCGCTCGCCGTAAACAAAGTATAATATCCCCTAAAAACCGGGCGACGTGTGGAAATCGATACTATCAACAGAGGCTCGTTCATGTTGCCGTTAATTATTGTGACCACATCCCACGCGAGCTCAGTTCCTAACTGTTTTATATTCCTAGCTGAAACTGAGTGTAATTCCACTGTACGTAAAATGTGGGGGAAAAAAATTGTAATTTTACGAAAAAAAAAAAAAAAACCTTCCCAAACTGTTTACCAAAATATTTCCTTGTAAATCCATAACAATGTAAATTCCCGTGGATTGTATACAGATAATTTCAACATTGAAGAATTTAATATGATAGAATTAAAGAAAACTAATGATAAATATTCTTTCACAGGATAAATGTGTAATTTAGTGTACAATGTTTTACTTGTAGCACTAAAATAAAATATTTTGGAAACTAAAGTTAAAAAAAAAAAAATCTTTGTAAAAGGTGGCTCCGTATCATTAGATCCACGATTATTATCCGGTTTCATTGGGCATCAAAGTATACTTGAAGCGCATAATATACATCAGCTTCACGTTTGATGAATGGACTACAGTATTCTTGATAATGTTCGCAGGCTTTCACGGCCATTGTCTGAAGTAGCTTGGCTTCTGGGTTGTAGCTGTGTCCTTGGAAAATAATTCACCGACGTTTCGGTCGACATTGCTTCACGGTGATGGCGACTGCAATGTCGACGTGATGTCAGAAGATGACGGGCGTAAAGATAAGTGCAACGTTAGGGTAGTGGGTTGTTCGTTTTCAAGATGACCGCCGAACTCAAGATGGTGACCGTATCTAAAATTGCAATGGTGACATCATGATTAAAAATGGCGGACATTAGGTATGTCATAATTCGTAATAGTAGAAAGTTCTAGAATCCAAAATAGCGGAAATTTCTAAGAAAAAAAATTGCCGCCTGGGTCAAATTTAAGGTAACATGCCAAGGTCAATGCTTTCCAAGATGGCCGCCGTGGTGATAACCTGCACGAAGCACCACATTTACGCAATTTTGCGATGTTAAGATAACGTCACAGCATGGCGTCTTTCGACAGTTCCTATCTCCATGATCTAATGAGGCTTAACTCTAAAATAAAACAACCTTAGAATATGTAAAAAAATCCAAGAGGTATCCTTGAGTCGAAAAAAGTCACAGCCTTCCATAAATGTCATTCTTTATCGTTCGTACTTTAAGGCAGAAGTACCGTAAATTATATTAAACGGCTTTATTGAACTTAAAGACAAAAATTTGTGTTAGTCCTACAATGCTGAAAACATGAAATTAAACTATATATATATATATATATATATATATATATATATATATATATATATATACAGCGTGAAATACAAACAAAGCCTTTGTCTTAAAACTATTTATTTATAGCATATCACTTTTAACTCAATAAAAATAAAGTTTCTACAAAACCATAAAAACCTTAGTTTTTCAGGATTTTGAGAACACTTAGTTTTTATTGATTTATGAGTGATATGCTAAAAATAAAGATTTTTAAGACGAAGGCTACAAATGATCGTTAAATCCAAATCATTCATTCTTTTATTACATGCTAGAAGTGACAAAGATTTGTCTATAAGTTTATAAGTACCATTTAACAAAGAATTGTTTAGTAGAAAAAATAATTTTATAAACAATTAAAATGTGGTTTTATTGTGAATTTATTTAAAAACATGTGTAAAAACGTAAGTATTAGAAGAAAAATAATTATGGACACTACCGCCTTAAAACGTTTATTGCAAGATTTTCGTTATGAGTAACATCTTATCTCTTGATATACGACATTTGGTAGGAGTAATGTCCATAATGGAACGGAAATCGAATGGAACGGAAATGTGTAACCACGGTGCTGCCATCTGAAGCGGATGGCGCGAACCAAAGTTCACAAAGGGAAATGGAAACTTTATATTATTTATTAACGAATTTGAACAAGATGGATAATATTTTAATAAAATACATAGTCAAAAATCTGGTCAAAAATTGGGATTTAGTATTTTTTTTCCAGGTCTTCGCTTTTATAGGAGCCGTTTCTATTTATGTTTTAAAATTTCCCTCTGCAAATAAATATAATGATTCGATAGTCGACGTAGATGCTCCGGCAGCGAATACTAGCGGCGGGTGTGGAAACTACCTGTGACTCGAATCTAGAAATGTAGTCGGAAAACACTATTTCCGTATGTTCATCATGCTTGGTATTAATTTAATGAATTCTACGTTAAAATTTCGTGTCCGAGTTTCGTATTATAAGTGTATTTGCAACACGAGAACACATGAATTTGCTCGTTGCCGAGGTTAGGTTTTTTTTTTGTTTGATTTGGGGGAACGAGTCAGGTCGTTGCTCCTTTCTTTAGGCCCGGGCGAGGGCCGTCAAAGCAGCCGAAATCACTTTCACCTGGCGTAACGTCTGGCAGGCGTCTGGAGTGGCCAGGAGGTGGTAAGGGGTGTGTGTGTGGGGGGGGGGGGGAGGAGGCAATGTCCTCTGGCTTGTTGCGCGCGTGCGAAAATATGAGGCCCGCCCGTCGCGAAACGCAAGTTTGCCAACTGCCGGGCGTGAAGTGCGTCGGGAAACGCGGGACGCGACCCGCAGGCTAATGATTATTGACTGGCGGAGTGGGGGCGGGGGGAGGATGAAGAAACACTTAATCATGTACCTACTCGCCAGTGATGTGTAACATCTAACCTTGGTAACAAGTCAATTCATGCGTTCTCATGTTGAAAATACACTTATAATACGAAACTCGGACACGGAATTTTCAACGTACGATTTCTTTTCAAACTACATTTCTGGACGCGAAAAACACGTATTTCCCGCTCCCGCCGCTAGAATTCGCATGCTGGAGCAGTTACTTCAACTATCGTCTTGCTGAAACAAGATCAGTACCTAAATCACGAAAATTGTAATTTTTTTTAAAAAATATGTATTAAAAATATTCTGGTTTGTTCTAGAACTCTTATCCTTGCTGCACAAAGGAGAAGTTCCCAAGCCGACAGACATCTGTACGGCCACCCGACGCCTCTGCTAGATTGCGAATCTCTCCCCACGCGCGCGCGGGGTCAAAGTCTTTGTGCACGCAGCGACACACGGGCCTCGTCCGACCAGCGTCTGCCTCGAGTCCTGAGAATGTTTTCATAAACTTGCAGACCGAAAATTTAAAACTATATAATGAAACGGCTCTAATAACCGCGAAGAAGACTTGGAAAAAAAAAATACTATATATGCTTTCGATCTGATTTTCGACGAGATATTTTATCAAAAATTCTGCCCGTCTTGTAAAAATTTCATTAAATGGTTAGTACTATAAAGTTTCCGTCTAGATTTTTTCGAAATTTGGTTCGCGACATCCGCCACAGTAACTTAACCCTTACAGTGGTTACATTATTTCCGTTCCATGCACGAAATTACTCCTACCAAATGCCGCATAACGAGAGTGGTTATTCGTTTATTATTCCTCGGAGACGTGTCAACACTACTTATGATCCAATAACAACTCAGTTCAGTTGTGCAATGGTATGCATTCCAGCCTTTCTCAAAATAAGAACGTAAATCTTGCAGGTCTCTAATAGTGTTAAGTATGGTCGCTTAGGATAGCTGCTTAGTAGTTACATGTTTTTTTTGTCTAAACCTTGAACGGTTTGTTTTCCTATAGAAACTTAGTATATATAAGTTGGCCTGTGGACTGTAAAAAATTGTGGGCTCATTTCGCTATAGGCTACAACTGAAAAACTAAACATATTGTTCTGCTTCTGCTGTCGGCTCACAGTTTATCTGGAATACTCTGGGCCAATGAAAATCCATCAACCGGAGAATTATCGAATAACAAGCAACCCAGTTGTCTCGTAAGTTTAATAAGGCAATGAACACGTGACAATTTGAAGAGTTTTGTAGAGGCCAATGAACCCGAAAATTTTGCCAATCCCTAAACCTACATGGCTCATAACTATAGATCTACAAAATTGGCGTTATCCTACGGTGACAGTCCAGATTGCAAAAATTTTTACATTTGTATGACCCTTGTCGTCTGATCACGGGTTCTTAGATGACACTAAGGGCGGTATTCCAAAACGTTAGGGTTAGATAGCGAATAAGCACGGCCTTGTTGGGATACGAACGCAATCTAACTCGCGGGCCGTAGTCTTCCAGAACGTGTCCAAAACCGTAATTAAAGTAAGGAAACAAATCGGCAGTCGTTACGGAGCCCTGCGCGAGGCTAGAAACTGGTTTCCGCGCATTCTAGCGGACGTTTCGCAACCATAGATACAATTGTTACGGCAAAAAATACTAGAGATAGCAGCACCATCGCACAAAAATATAACCGTATTTGAATTTTTCAAGTTCTTTTAAAGTTGCGATTATTTCTTCTTGTGGCCATTAAAGATTATTAAATGTATTCCAGGACAGTTTCGCTGCCATAAAGTTTCATTTTGCACATCAACACGCTTGGTACGTCCCCCGATGTTCACGAAAGTGACTATATACGAGTTGATGGCGCCAGACGCGGGTTGCGCCATCTGGATGAAATCATCGAAAAAGCGAGCCTTGCGCATATGAGGTATTTTGGCAATCAATCGGAAACGGATAGGTCACCAAAATCCGATTTTTGTGTCCTGGAGAAACAAAAGCCAACGAAAACCGGATTAAATGATTAATTATCTGACCGAAGTGAAATCTGGCCGCAGAAAATTATAACATGCACGCGCATTTGTAGAGTCTATCCTATCATCGGGAAATAAAGCTCTCTTCTCATAACACACGCAGAGGGAACATTGTCAATGTTATGAAATCTCACATAACTTTGTTTGTCCACGTTTCATTGGGCCTCTAAGCGCAAGGCTGTGGTCTGGGGCGAAGTCTTCACGTCGTGCATAGGATAATTATGAGATTTGAGCGGTGATCATAACATTAGATGGCCGAGAATTAATCATAAAGATGTAATGCAAGTCTCTTGATTGCTTTTAAGAACCCGTACCGGATTTTTCATGCCTAAAGAATATTCTTAAAAGACGTTTTTAAGCCTTTATTCAGTCTCCTAAAATAACACACACACTTTAAAAACTAAATCAAAGGACAGAAATACGTATCCGCCCTCAGAATATTCTAGAATCATTTTAGTAAACAGACACGACTCGGATAACTTGAGAAGTTTTCAAATCGCCTGTTTTTCTTTTCTGAAGCTCTGCACACTGTCTGTGTGGCCAGTGGCCAGCTAGGTGGACTCCTTAAAATACGCACTGCTTCAAATTAAACAACTTAAAAAAAAAAAGAGCGTGTATTTGTAAAACAAAGTGTCTCGTGATTTTTTATAAGCTAATTTTGACATTTCTGATAGCCATACGTGATCCAATGGGAAAACGTGATGTATGAGACGTTTGACTCAAACGCCAAAGAAGAAAGGTTCGGATCAAATGGGGTACAAAGAGGAAAGCGTGGGAAACGAGACTTTGCGTGAAGGGGAGGAGGGGGTAATATTCGCCAGACAGCCACCTCTTTGTTCCCTGCCTGCGGTAAAAAGAGAGAGAGAGACAGAGAGAGAGAGAGAGAGAGCGAGAGACTATTGAAGCAGCCTCCAAACCTGAAAAAAAAATTACATTAAAAAATATCCTTCACCTATGCGGACCGAAGTTTCTTTTCCACCAGATGTTGCGTAACTCCAACAGTCTTACTCCCCCTTCTCTTCCCCCTCCCTTTTCCAACAAAATTTTCTCACTTCCCTGAGAGCACCTCTCTACACGATTGGAGTGTCTGACATGAAGATCGTGTTGCGGGTGAAAATGTCCCTGACGTGCTACAGGAGTTGTGATCATTGTCTGTCTGGCCAGTTTGTTACGAGAGCGCACAGAAAAAAAAATGAGACAAAGAAAAAACTTTCACCGACATGTGCTGGGAAAGACAGCGCTAACGCACGGAAATACTATTACTTATTATACGACTGAAAAATGAAAGTGCGCCCGGAGTTAAAAAGACGTCAACCCTCAAATATGTCTGAGGATGGAGAAATTAAAGGAGGGGGTAGGGAGGGTGAAAGCTACACTAACTTTAACTTTACTGAGATTACTTGTAAAAATTATCCCAATGTCTTCATTTATTGAAAGGTTAACTACTCTGTAAAACAAAACAAAAAGGTGTAATTTTACACAAAAAAAATATGCGGAAGCAGAGACTTCACCGTTGTTAGTGTCATTTTACACCTAATCCTGTTGGTGTTTTTTTTACTCTTGTACTCAAGTGAAATTACTATCAATAGTGCTAAAGTACAATTGCTATGGTTTGGTAAACATGCCGTATTTGTTGGTGTATTTTTACTTCGTTTTGTATAAATTTACATATGCATTCATGTGGATATTTACCACAGTAACAGTAGTACTTACATAAAAGGGGCATTGCAGCAGGCTTCAGGCTGAGGTGTGAGGTGGCGGCGTCTGCATTGGAACCTACATCTTCGATGACGTCATGGCGTCCATATTGGATGACCTTGACATTGAACCTTGACATTTCCCTTGATCTTTCACCTTGACCTTCGACCTCAGTCGCCATTTTGGATTCCACCATCTTGTAATAGAGCGCCCCAATCCCCGAATGTTGCAATTTTCGTTACGGTCACATCTGGAACCACATTCAAGAAAAAGAAGCACATTTGGAAGCACATTAAAAAAAATGGAAGCACATTACCGAAAAAGACCAAAATTCAACTCAAGTAGGATACGATCTCATTGCAGGAGTACGATCTGGTCACAGGGATACGATCTCAAAACAAGGTACGCCACGAGTAAATAACTTATTATTTCATGCAGGCGATTACAACTATCTTGATAATAAAATCAGTTCAAGTGTTGACTTCAACATGTAGCCAATGCTAGGACCTATGCCACGTCAAACCAAAAAAAAATTAGCCTGGAAGCTTTATTGCAGGCAAAATCAAAATATTTGAAATTGCAAGATGGCGAGGCCTAACGCCCCTTAAAGACGAAACCCAAAGCACTTTCTACAAATATCCAGTTATCTGGAACCACGAAGAACCTTTCGTTTATTCGATACTCTTTCTTTGTAGAAATATCCGCAAATTTAGTGTGATATACAACAGCATGGGTTAAACAAAATTGCAGAAAATCGATGCTGAAGTCACTGGGCAATGCGGAATTGAATTCCCAGACTCATACTCCCGTTGTGAATATTCTGGTACAGTCAAACAAGCTTTATCGACCATTGCAGACTTGGAATTGAAGACCATGGGGTTATTCGGAACGTGTATTTCCTTGTTTTCTGGTATACTTATTATTTGTGTACATAATATATAAATATACTTAATATAAATGTAAAATACGTGGTTAGTTAGTGTTTTGGTTGTTGTTCACAGAATATTGTGCATGTTGGTCTAAAAAAAATGTTATATGTAGTGTTAACATCATCAAAAATTTTGCTTGATAAGCGTAAAGAAAACGAATTTTCTCAAAGTTTCACCATGAATATAATGATTAAAAAATATATATATGTTCGTATGTTTGCTGCGTTGTCCAGTTTTGTTGTCTGTCTTCACTGACTGTTTTTGCTGAAACTGTCTCGTCGTTGTTAGCCCACTGTGGTCGTCTGTGCTGTTATTTTTTTGTGCTGTCTGATACTTAAGTTTGAATGTGTTCGTCGTTGTTGTCGTCGTTGTGTTATCCATAATACAAGTTTTAGTTTCATAGTTGTGTACATTGGTTCGACATCAGCTGATTTAGGCTTGTTGTCTGTGAGTTTATGTTCTAATTTTTTTTTTGCATTCTTGAAATTTTTTCATGAAAAACAATGCAAAACTGCAATGGCGCATGTCCAAAAAAAAATTGTGTTAAATTAAAATTCCCTTTTGCATGAATCACTTGGTGTCAGGCGAACACTTACGTGATCACAAAATCTTGTAGCGACAATGTTATTTATGTGTACGCGGCTTAAATTACAATTGCAAATGGTTTTGCCCGATAATCCATTATGTATGAATCCACGACTGATTCCTGAATAACTGCCACAATTGCAAGAATGGACCATGGGGCACACAAATGCCAGCTGAAATAGACTATTATTTCGCATTCATAGATGTAACGATTATGTCGCGCAGTCATTTCACTAGATTCAACTAGCCTAGACATGATCCAGAGTTTTTAGAGTGTTCATTGGTCGAAAACAAGGTCACGTCCTTTCGCGGGTTACAAGTGGTTGGGTAACAACTTCTTCTCCAGGGTCAACAGCACTAAAGTCCAATAAACAACGTGAAGCAGATATATATTTTTCTTAAAGTCTACTTTGATACCCAATTGAGCCGCGAAATATTCATGGCTATACGAAGGGCCTTCTGTTTTTTGCGGGAAAAAATTCTGATCTCTCACTAGCCATAAGAAGGGACTGGAAAAATTCGCGTATTCAACGACCTCCAGGATAGACTCCACGATCCTGGGCACACTCGGGCAAACGTCACCTGTTCATTGGCTGCCGACTCGTGAGGCGTCTCAACTGGGAGACTCGTGATTCGATACTGCTTTGACTGAGGGTCTATAGTTGGCCCACAGTCCTCCAGGTCAACAGTGAACCAATAGCAGAAGTTGCGTAAAGGTACAATTATTTGCATTTCAGCATGTCGCGAAATGAATCCGCGAATTTTTCCGGTCCCTAGCCATAAGGTATGCCCGCGCTAGCAGCTGTCCGCAAGAGGAGATATTCAGGACGTCCTTGCTTCCGCACTGGATGGCTGTGATTGGTGACCCGATGGTAGTATACATCAACCTAAAAAGAAACCCAGCCTACCAAGAAACTCAGACAATGCTACAAAGTTTTGACGCACAGCCTGTCTCAAAATCATTTTCGCAAAAAAAAAAAATATATATATATGCACGGCCCTAGCAATACGCATGCAGTAGCTTCTTATCTGCCATTTCTTTAAGCTATAACTTCTAAAGTCATTGCCTGCATAGATTGTTCAAAAGCGTGGAAATTAGCTTTAAAATGTTTGAACTAACTTTGGAATAAGAATTACATACCTAACCAATTAAAAAATAATTTTCTTTTTATTGTGTGAACTCAGCCTCATTTCCCACCGATACGTCATAAGCATCATCAAAAGTAATTTGGATTATAACGCTTCCCTCATTGCGCGGAGGAAAAACAATATATATTTATTTCTAGGCTATTGATGTGTCTGTAATTAAGAACATTTGGTAAATCGTTTGTGAAGGTTGCAGTTTCATCTGCAACACGCACATATATCTAGAATTATTTTTTTTTACGTTGTAATTTTACCTTCAGACTTAAATTATTTTCTGTGTATAGAAAATAGTTTGTGGGTTAGCCAAGTATGGCTACACCATGTTACACATTTCCGTTACAAAATTACTTCTATTCCATTCACGAAATTTACTCCTACTAAATCCCGTATGCCGACAGCTATGTTACACATCAATAAATATATGAGATAAAAGGGATTCTTCATCTTGGAGATCGGTCTTATAGACCGTTCTAGCTCTCGCAGCCAGATCATTCTCGGCGGGCAGAGTCGTTAGCTTTTCAAAACAAGAGACGCGTGCGGTTACGCGCTTACGTCGCGAACGCTCCCTTCCGAATATGCGATGAGTCTCGATCGACTGCGCCTGTACATAGTTCGTCCCACCTAACCTGAACACTTCGAAACGTGTTTACTATGCTCACTTTCACTCTGTAATGACGTATAGAATTTGAATTTGAAATAAAGCAATGGGAGTGGAAATTACAAGAAAGTACCACTCGTATATTTGATGTATAGATAATAATAAAAAATATTGTAAGCAAAAATTAAATATATATATATATATACATATTTAAAATGTATATACACACTTAAAAACCTGTCGTTTACGAAGAGATACATTCTACAGATACTCAAATTTATCCGTAAAAAATAAATAAAAAAACACAGATATTAATTTATACGAAACCAGAAATTCAAGGAAATACAGGATAGCAGAACATAACACTAGACAATTTGAAGAAGGTATAAATTATTTTGGTATAATGATCCCACAGTTTATTACAACAAAAATACAACAAATATAAACAGTTTGCCAATAAAACATTTAAACAAGTTATATTAGAACAGCCTTATAATTCTTTAACGAATATCTTTAATTAAATAAAAATAGATAAATGTGATCGTGGTTGAGATTAACTGATATTTAAATTTCAACCCATATTAATTATAACAAATATTTTACACAGAATAAAAATTTATTTGATGGTTGTTTTTAGGTTTACATGTCTTTGAAATTTAATTAATACATTTTTTTTACAATGTTCTAAATACTAAAAATTTTCTTCATAAAAATACGACGTATAACGTACTCATTTATTAAAAATAACATGTTCTGGATTGTATATAAAAAGGTAACGTGCTTTCCTCAACTTTAATATGAGCATTGTGTGGTTATTTACGTGTAATTGGTAGAGACCGGAAAATTTTCGCGAAATCATTTCGCGATAGGCTAAAATACAAATAGTTATACCTCAGTGCAGCCTATGCTATTGGCTCACAACTCACCTGGATGACTCTGGGCCAATGAGAAACGCCCAACCAAAGCTCTATCAAATCACAAGCTACTACGTTGCGAAGTCTCACAAGACAGCAGCCAATGAGTGGGTGACATTTGACAGAGTGTACGTAGAACCATGGAGTTCATCCTGCAGGTCATTGAACCCGCGAATTTTCCCGGTCCCTAGTAATTGGTCTGTTCGACCATGTGTGGTACCTGCGGAACAAAATAAAAATTTAGAAATAAATTCCTGTCCATGGTGTTTCCATTTATTCAGTACTAGCGGTCCGTCCCGGCTTCTAGCGTGGAACAGTCGCTCCCGAAGCGCTCGACGTACGTTGGACGTACTGTAGCTACGGCGCCGGCGAAGAGTTGGCTTCGGCACCTGGCCGCACGGTAGCGCGCCCTGCTGGGCGCTCCAAGGTCAGTCGCCTGCCCGGCCGGGCTGCAAGTAGTTCGCCGTCGGCTCGCGAGAGGGCCTCGCGGTAGCCGCTCCCTTCGCGTTCCCTCCCCCAGGGCTGGAAGTGAAGTGAACCGTCTTCGTTCCCGAGCACGCCTTGTTTAGCTGAGAGAAGAAAAAGAAGGAAATTGCGCGGTCTAGCGAGGCTGGTAGTTCTCCCGACCGACGCCACGCGGCGCTAGCGATGCGGCCCGAGACGCAGACGAAAGGTGAGTGAGTCACACTACTACTCCACCCCGGGCGCGAGTCGCGTGGGCGGCCATCTTGATTCGCAATCGTACGCATCTTTGCTTCGGACGAGGAGGCTTGCCGCTACTGGGTCTTTCGTACACATGGAAAAAAAACTCTACTTTTTCAAAAGATTCGTGTGGAAATAATTTGCCAAGAAATAGTTTGTAAATACTACAAGAAAAATACAGTTACTTTGTACAACATATGGCTTTGTTTTTTTTTTCACATGTGAAATACGTTTTTCGAGATAATACAGAATGTTTCTTAAGAAAATTTCAATATATATATATATATATATATATATATATTAAAAACATGAAATATATAATCGAATATTCAATAATTTGACTTAAATGTTTTATTTTGCTTATTAATGTGCTCAGTTAATACTGGAAAACTATTCATTGAACGGTTTAAAAATAACGTTAACAACACAGAGCATAAATGCCCGAACACTATTTGGTAGTGCTACAGTTATTGCCATGTAAATGTACAAATATCTGTAATCAAACATTTATATTAATGTTTCAACTAAAAAATAATTACATGGTACTATATCTAGTAATTTGCATATACTTTTTGGGGTTTTAGAACGTTTTTCAAAGTATCTAGTTAAGTATTTTTTTTGAAGTTGAAAAACGCTGTAGGAGAGCGAATCTTACATCTTTCAACGTTATGCTGGAATCTCAATAACGCTGCGACGAAGATGCAAAGATTCCTAACCCATCACGTTCGACACTTATGAGACGTAAACGCAATTAAAAATGGTGGACGTGATAGGCTTCTTGATTAGAAATATTTTCTATTTCCATCGCGTCGTGGTCGCAGTGTTATGAAAAGCGTGTCAGAATTTTGTTTTCCATTGGCGTAGCGACAGTGTAGCGAGTGGAGCAGTCGCTCCAGGGCGTAAGGCTCTGGGGGGCGGAACTTCTTGGAGAAAATGATTGTAATTATTACAAATATCGGATATGTATAAAATTAAAGTTGGCTCTTCTTCAATCTGGTTTCTCTTTTATAAACTAAATATCAAAAATAAAATAATTGTGATGAAGTACAATATCTGTAGCTGAATCCCCACCAAAAGGTTTGTCATGGTCTGGATGTCGACTGAGCCACGTCGCCGCGCTGCCGTCTGGCGGCGTATCGGCGCATGCGCACTAGACTTTTGCTACTGCGCATCTCATTTGTTGGGTTTTTCACTCGTTCAACGAACTACACGATAGTGCTCAGTCTTGTGTAGTGAGTGGCTAGTGAGTCATCAGTGTCGCGCAATTTTGTGATCTTTGCGATTGCTTTGCTGTTTATTTTAATTGGTATAATATATACAGTAGGCCTACGTGCAATTTACTTTTAAACCGCGGTTACACGGGTAGGTTACCTATATATTGTGATAGTGGGTAATAATTCGTTATATTTTCATGTTACAACGTCAAAGAAGTGTAGTGGTGCAGAATGCCACAAACGAAGGAAACGAGAAAGAAAGTGCAGAACTAATTGAACCGGAAAAAACAACAACAAAGGTATCGTGTTATTTTTAGGAAACAAGTGAGGCGTTAAATAAACAACAGTTTCTGGAGATAATGAAGAAGTAGCACAGTCTGAGACATCGGCTACTTCACACGTTCTCCCTGTTCCCAGCACCAGCTCAGAGTGCGAGTCTGTGATTGTTCAAGGGCCCAGTGGCACAGTTGAGATTGCAAATGAAAAGGTAGAGTGTGAACAGATTGGTGAAAAACGGGATGTCAAAGAGATTATTTCAAGTGATAAAGGAAACTTTGAAGAAACTCTCACATCTCAACAAAATAGGTTAATAATAAAGTTAGGTCCTCACCAGCCGAAAGGTCCATTCCCGAAAGACCAAGACGGTAGAAATAAAAATAGGGGGTTTGATGAGAGATGGTATTTTCAGAAAAATAAAAACAACCTATTAAAAGTAAAACGTAGCTGGTTATTATCTTTGAAAGATTTGTGCAATGGGAGTGCATGACTCGATGTAAGTTTTTGGACATACGCCATTGCTAAGACCTTTTTCTGTTGAAAACTAAAAAATAAAAAAAATAATAATTAATAATAATAATAAATAAAAATACCCAAAAGACAAAAAACACAAATGAAGCAAAAAATTGCTGTTGTCAACAGGATATAAACACCACAAAATATTCCGTAACAGGAATATGGTCAAAAAACAAAGAAAAATGTAGACTACTAAGATAACGAAAAAAAAAAAAACACAAATGATGACGACACAAAAATATTGAACCCAAAAAAAATTCAGCACAACGGTTGAAACAAGACAAAAACACGACAAAACGAAAAGACGAAACAAACACAATAGTTTTCCAAAACAGAATAGAACGATAAAAAAAAACCACAAATGATGACAGCACAAAAAAATATTGAACCCAAAATAATTCAGCACAACAGTTGAAACGAGACAAAAACACGACAAAATTATTTTGGGTTCGATATTTTATTTGTGTTGTCATCATTTGTGGGTTTTTTTTATCGTTCTATTCTGTTTTGGAAAACTATTGTGTTTGTTTCGTCTTTTCGTTTTGTCGTGTTTTTGTCTCGTTTCAACCGTTGTGCTGAAATTTTTGGGGTTCAATATTTTTGTGTCGTCATCATTTGTGGGGTTATTTTCGTTCTCTTAGTACATTTTTCTTTGTTTTTCTTTGGTTTTTGACCATATTCCTGTTACGGAATATTTTGTGGTGTTTATATCCTGTTGACAACAGCATTTTTTTGCTTAATTTGTGTTTTTTTTTTTTGTCTTTTGGGTATTTTTATTTATTTATTTATTATTATTTTTTAAAATTATTTTTTATTATTTTTTAGTTTTTGTCAACAGAAAAAGTTCTTAGCAATGGCGTATGTCCAAAAACTTACATCAAGTAGCTGGTTATCCTATTCAAACGTCCTAAATGTTTGCTACTGTCAACCTTGCTGGCGTTTTGATATGTCTTGTAGTGAAGTAGGGTTTACCAACGTTCGTCCGATTGGGCACATTTAGGACTAAACATAACAAACCATGAACAATCACACAGGCACGTAATTTCAAGTGAAATATACTTTCGCTGGCAAATGGGTTGACTGTTGACTGTGAAAATCTAGAAGAGTTAAAAATATCTACTGATTATTATTGGAGGAAAGTGCTAAAACGCGTTGTAGACGCAATTATAACTTCAGCTACTGAGAGCGCATAGGGTGTCAGTTGACGATACTGTATCCAACGGAAATTTCCTTGAAATAATTCACTTGTAGGCAAGATATGACCAAATCCTAGCAGACTTAATAAAACAACCCAAACGAAGTGTCAACTACCTAAGTCCTCAAAATCAAAATGAATTGATCAGTCTCATTGCCAACGAAATAAGAAAACAATAAATTTAAGGGCGAAATTCAGGAAAGCCCCTTTGTAACTTTAATTTTTGACACAACTCAAGACATTGCAAAAATGGACCAGTTAAGCATAGTGTTTCGCTGTGTGACAATCAAAACTGACGATGAAGAAAAGCCAACAAAGTTGGTAATAGAAGAAGGTTTTTTTTGGATTTACTGAGGTAGAAAGCCAAAATTCAGAATATTTGAAGAAAAAAAATGTACTAAGTATAATTGTAGAATTCGCGGATGTTTCTAAAGTTCGAGGTCAAGGATACGACGGAGCCGCAAATATGATCGGTGTTTATTCAGGCCTTCAAGCGAGAATCAAAGAAAAAAATCCGTCAGCAAAATACGTGCACTGTTATGCTCATGCACTTAACCTGGTAATTAATGATTGTGTAACAAGTATTCCCGAGATCAAAAACTTTTTCGACAATGTTCAAAATCTCTATGTATTTTTCAAGGCCATATAAAAATGGACATTGTTGAGAAAATCAGTGATGTTAGAAAAAATCTGAAAAAGGTTAGATGGTCTTTGAGAAATCAAGCCCATCGCCGCTCTTCGTAGTGTTTATTTTGATATTATGAAAATACTAACTCTATTGAGCTTGGATGGTAAGGCCAAGAAGAAATGGACCAGGCGAAGTCACTTTTAAAATGTTTTGAACAATTTCCTACAGTAATATTGATTTTGATAGAAAGTGTTGTACTAGAATCAATTGACATTATCTCCAAAAAACTACAAAGTGTTGAAGAAGATATAGAATATGCAAGCAAAATGCTATCAAATCTAAAAACAAAAATCAGTAAACTCAGAAAAGGTTGGCAAACCGTAAAAAATGATGCAACTGAACTTTGCTTAAAATGGAATGTTCCGCCCCACTTCCCCGTCTCAAGAATAAGAAGGAAGAAAAGAATGTTTGATGAAGTTCAGGTTGATGACCCAATTATAGATGAAGAGAAGCGTTTCAAAGTTGAAGTATTCAACCGAAGCTTGGACATAATAAGTACCCAGGTTACAGAGCGTTTTATCGCGGTCAGTGAAATCTGTTCAACTTTTAAGAGCTTGAAGCAACTTTAAAGGACTCAAATGATGAACAAATATTAGAATCTTGCAAAGTTTTAGTACAAAACTACCCCGATGATCGCTCTTACAACCTAGGCCCACAGGCTGTTAGATTTAAAACTTGTTTTTTAGGTCATACTGAAGAAATGAAAAGTGTTAGGGACTTAGCAGATACTATAATAGTGCGTGCACAAGTTAGTTCCAGCTTTCCTGATCTGGGAAATGCGTGCTTAATTTTTTTGATAATACTTGTTACAACTGCAAGTGCCGAGAGGTCATTTTCAAAACTGAAAATCATCAATAACTATCTAAGTAGCACAATGTCGCAAGAGCGGTTAAGCTCCTTATCAACAATCTTTATTGAACGTGCTAGAGCCGGAACCATTGACTTAGATGACGCCATAACACAGTTTGCAAATGCCAAGTCACGATAGAAGCAGTTGAGTTTTGACATTTTCTTTAAATATATCTGTTGTTAGTTCAGTGGCTTCACATTTGGGATCATCTATAACAACGTGGTAACATCGCGGACTCGTCTAAATATTTTAAAACAATAAAAAATAAAAATAAAGTATTTTTCCTTCAGATCTAGTACTTTTAGCGTGGTATTCCAAGACGTTCGGGTAAGGTAGCGAATAAGCACTGCCTTGTTGAGATACAACAGTAACCTAACTCGCGGGCCGTATTCCAGAACGTGTCCAAACCGAATCCCAGTAAGGAAACACAAATATGCGAACATTTCAATAAACGGTGCCCTTCGCGAGGCTAGAAACTGGTTTCAACGCATTCTAGCGGACGTTTCGCAACCATCGATACAATTGTTACGGCAAAAATACCAGCGATAGAACCGCCTTTCTTATTTTCGCAAGTACTTTTTTAAGTTGAGATGACCGTTAAAATGTATACTAAATGTAACCTAGAATAGTTTCGCCATCATAAAGTTTCATTTGCCACGCCGACACGCTTGGTGCGTCACGGGATGATCACGAAAGTGACTATGTACGAGTTAATGGCGCCAGACGCGGGTCCGCCTCTGGACGAAATCAACGAAAAAGTGAGCTCTGCGCATGCGCGGGATTCGAGCAACAGATAGTTAACGTATAGGCCACCAAAATCCGTTCCCTGAAAATAAGGGACTGATGGCCGTGTGCTATCGTGCACTAGGAACACGGCTAGGAAACAGGTGTAGCATATTTAACACCTAAACCCTAATTTTTGTGTCTTAAAATACCGGCCTTGAAGATATTTTACAATAGGACGATCCTTTGACGTCACGCCACGCGCTGCTCCCAATTCTGGAAGCTGATTGGCCGTGACGTCAATCCGGCCTGCTGTGACGCTACGGCCTGGTGGTCAACGTTTAGCTTCGGGGCCATCAGCAGGCCGGCAGGACACGCGTGATTGGCCGTTGCTCTGTCACGTCACAAATGACGTACACCATAACCACAATGTAGGCACTTTGAAAAAAAAAATATTCTATGGAATTATATAAATATATTTTTTTATAACTTTATATTTACTACTGTCGTAATTCAAAGGAATACGTAATGTAACAACTTTCATAATCTATAGAATGTGTTGCGAATAGTAAACGGAAGCTCAGTGTTAACTCCTATTTGCAAATAACAAAAATAGGTAAGCAAGTATTTTATGAGTGCGCTTAAACGTACATGGCCAATGTTTCCCTTATTTACAAACTCGTGACAACTGACTGATGCGGGATAGTAGTGAACGTTTACATGGTTTTCTTTAATGTTGTTTTTTGTGTTTTGAATTCCGATACAGACAGTAATTGTCTCCTTCAGGTCTCACCAAAGTAGATTGATAGGAAGTTGCCAAACCTTACTATATTACCCTGTGGCGGACATAGAGATATGACACAATTTCACTGTTCGTTTATCTATGACCTATGATTTTCTTCTATAGAAATCAATTTACCCAAGGCAATAGTTTTAACGGTATAGAGTATTGAGCCTCTGCAACGCCATCTAGTGGAAAATTAAAAAATATTGGTAGTATAAAAACCTTCTGCATGAAAAAAACACTTCGTTGTGCCAACTTTCATGATGATCAGTCAAACGGTGTCAGAGTTTATTATATATATATATATATATATATATATATATATATCGGTTGATGTTTCTTTCGAGCATAACTTATTTAAACCATAGAAAAGGCAATCGAGTATTCAATAATATGACTTTATTTTGTTTTATTGTGCTTTTTAAGTGCACAGTTAATCCTGGAAAGCTATTCAGGTTTACAAATAACTTTAAACCATCGGAAGTATGTACTGGGACAACAAAGAGCATAAATACACGGGTAAGAATCCGAACCCAGTAAAACTGCGTACACTGTTTTTTAGCCGTATACTTACTTATTTTATTTCATGTAAATGTACATTTTACAGATATCTGTAAGTTTACGTGAATATTTCTTTCACATTTATGAAGAAGAAAAAATTACTGCGTAGCGCCCATCGGCAGCGCTCTATTGTAACAGGGTTTTACCCTGTTTAGTTGGTATTAAATATTTGTACAAGGTGTAAAGCCTATTCAGGAACGTTTACGCAAGTCCGGGAGCAATAGCTTTTTATTTCGGAGGAAAGAGACTCTAATAATATTATGTTAATCACAAATTCTTATTTTTCTACTGTAATAAAATAATAAATATTCCTTATAACTAAAGTGAGTGCCACAAAGACTCAACGTGATACATACGCAAGGTAGGTAGCGTAGTTTATAAAACACTCTAGACTCAAGACATAACCAACCCTGCAATTTGAAAATGTCACACTGAAGAAACAATTTTCTTCATCGGTCTTCTTTTCATAAACTTTTTTTTTTTTCATAAAACGCGCAAACTTCTTTTCATTAATCATTTAAAAGCACTAATTGCTTTCAGTGTGAGATGTTCTAATATGTAAAAACGTGATGTGTGTGGTAAATATTAAATTCACACAACGTCTGCATGTTAAAACGTTTTCGGAACAATTCACTTAAAATATAGAAGGCGGAAACGCTAGCCGAAAAACAATAAGCTGAAAGTTGCCTGATTATACAGTGGCTTTTTGCGTTTCTTACGTTGTTTATAAAGCTGGTCTAAAATATGTTACAGCATGACAATTAACAGAGAAACAATTATTTCCAAATGTAATGCAAAAATAATTTTCTTTTACTTTGAAAAGTGAACCGTATATTTTATTATGTGGTTTTAATTTTTGGATAGTGTGCAAATATGAAACAAATATCTGCAAGATCTATAAAAAAAAACGTTTTGTTATTTATGAATTTTCTGCATTTGTATGCTCTCTACTTAAACTTTTATAAAGTCTTTAAATTTTCAAATTTGAACGTTATGTGTCTTAGGAACATCGTTATTTACTGCTGTCCGCGAAAATTTTATTAAGAGTGAAAGCATTTTAAAAATATTTTTGGATAAGATGTGTGTGGCTAAAATTTAAAACAAATGAAAGTTTGCTTGAAACAGTTCAACCCCGTCCGCTCGTCTCGAATTTGTTCGAAATGTCGCGTCTCAGTTGGCAATAAGATCGCGCGGATAGGAAGAAACAGTGTTTATTTGGCATACTTTCGTGGATTGTGACCCAAAATATGTCAGGGACGATCCGTTTGTGAGGTTTATTTATAACTTTGTTCCACTTAAACGAAATCAATTAAAATGACTGTTCATTTTTTATTTGCAGTTTTTTGTCGAATGCTTTGCTAATGACTATCTAGGGCACAAGAAAAAAAACTCAAAATTTATCCAGTCAGAAAAATGTGTACGTACGTTCTGTGAGGATAAAAAAACATGAGCCAAAAATCATATAATAAATGGTGTGCATATAATTAACTTGGATATGATTTCATAAAAATGTGAAGAATAAATATTTACTCAATTTATCGTTAATTTGCATAGTCCTGCCAACTGAATTTACGCTGAATACGTGTAAATAAAGTAAATTAATAATTTTGTCTTTAAAGGATTTTATGAAAGTCACGAAGATTAAATGTTTCAGTACTTTATCGGTGACAATTGAGAAAAGTGTGGTACACAGTAAGTTACGAATTGTTTCAAGCATTAATTCTACATTTTTTTCTTTTCTAAAAAGTAACAACTACTGTGCACTGTTTGTATTTTTAAGTTTCGTACAGATAAGAAAATATTTATCAAAAGAAAATACCTATATACAAAGTCTATGTGTGTTATTGTCTGAAAAGTGAAATTCACTTGTCAGCAACGTTTTCTGATATTGAACAATAACAAGTTGCGCAAAACAGGGTTCAAAAAGTTTCACTTCAGAATCTTGCAACAGGTGAATGAACTTCAAGTGTTTATTCTGAAACAGTTTTCTACAGGTAAAAAAAAAAACTTATATTATGAAAGCGCATTAGTTTTGGTGGTTAGCCAAGGTTATCTTGCAAAACCTTATGTTACGTATGGCTGGTTTTAGTCCCTCATGCTTACATTTGTTTCCCCTTGTCAAGACTGTTTTAAGGTTTTCGTTTTCTCCTATAATATGAGTCATTTACAAGGTGGAAAAAAAAACAGTGAATTAGAGCTGATTTTAAGCTGGTCGCTGATTGGTAGAGACCTGCCAAAATCCACGTTATAATCGGGCGCTATGCTGCACTCTACAAACATGTCCATAGACAACGATGTCACGTGTTCATTGTCTGCTGTGGTGTTTAACTTTCTCTCCGGGTCGTTTAATCAAATGATTTTGAGCTGTTTTTGATTAATTTCTTTAGATATTTAAGTCTGATTTATTAACTACGTAAGAACGCAAGACGCAACATGTTCAGCAACCTCCCGAAAGCCAACATCGTTACGTTTCGGCCTGCGTTTTCGACGGAAATGTTTGAAGATACGTGTTCCGAAAACTTTTAAACATGCCGACAATATGTGTTCATAAGCCCACGACGTTCTTTTCATTAAACACTTAAGTACCGGAAATTCGCGGATTCCTTTCACGACAGCCTAAAATTATAATAATTGCATACCTTTGCGACCTTTTTACCATTGGCTACGGTTAATACGGAGGGCTGTAAGCCAGTGAAAGCCCTTCAAGTATCGAATTACGGTCAAACCAAATGAGGCATCTCACGAGTCAGCAGCTATTATACAAGAGACATTTGCTCGAGTATGCATAGGACAATGGAGTCTATCCTATAGGTCATTCGAATTGCGAAGTTTTCCGGTCTTTACACATACATCATGTTTACGCTTGTTAAACTTCCACGTAGTGAAAGAAAGTATAGGTAGAGACCAGAAAAATGCGCATTTATGTATTTACAATATGTAGTTATATTTTTTCACAGTTTTCTGAAATAAAAATTCTAAAAAATATATTTTTTTTCTCACATCTCTAGTCTTAGCTATAATAGTTTTTAAGTGATTGTACGCAATAGTCCCATAATGTTTTTTTTTCCACTCGTGATGGGGTTATAGAACACTTCGTCTTATATCTCTTAGCCTCAATCACACTATTCAGCTTGACTTTTCTTACACCTACCACATACATAAGTTTTGTGCCATCACAGTATGCACTAAAAATATAACTTTTTAGCATGACTTATTACTTCTGTATGTTAAGTTCGAGTGGAAATAAGAAACATTAATTCTAATTGTACCATAATTTATGATGACATAAAAAATAATTTTGCACTAGATTTCCTAAATACTTCTGTTAGTATAAAAAAAAGTAGTGCGATTTTGTGAGAAGTATTATGTACGTATTTTTGCTTCACTGTAAATATAAATTTCTGTAGATTAATCAAGACTGATCAACCTGAATGTTTGAAGTTAATTATGCTGTCCGAAAAACTCTTGTTACTTTGTACTTAATAAAACTTTGTTTCCCATGAATAAATAAACAATTAAATAGTTATACTTATCTGTAATGTAACTAACGCATATAATTTTCTGCTCTTTTTACGTCCATGACGTAAAAATATTATTTAGTAAGTATTAAATCATTTCTTCGCACATAAACACACTACACAAATATAGTTTCAACACAACTTTTTTACTTACACAATACAGATGATTTTAAATACTTTATGATGGTTCATTACAAATATATCTTTGCAAATAATCTCAAAACAAACTATTATATATATATATATGTGTGTGTGTGTGTATGCGTGTGCGCGTGTGCGTGTGTGTGTATACATGAGTTGCCAAAATCTTCAAAATACATATGCAAACGTATTGGTAAAACGAACGTTCGTAATTATAACTCGTTAAATGTATCCTTTTTAAGCACAGTTCTTGGATCTCGGGTCGAGTCTTAGAACAGTTAGAACTACCAAAATCGGTGGTTTCCAAAGATTTGTTGGAAGAGTTTTTTTTTCCT
The DNA here is from genome assembly GCF_032445375.1 of Bacillus rossius redtenbacheri. Lineage (NCBI taxonomy): Eukaryota > Metazoa > Arthropoda > Insecta > Phasmatodea > Bacillidae > Bacillus > Bacillus rossius. Next base: position 15,546,447 of record NC_086343.1, on the reverse strand, counting down.
ATCCCAGAGATCATTGACACCACTACATAACTTTTCCAGTCCCCAAAGTTAAGTACCGAGTGTCCAGTCTGTATTCGGGTAAAGGCAGGTAGCGAATAAGCACTGCCTTGGTTGGGTCACGATCGTAAACCCAACTCACGCGCCGTATTCCTTAACGCACCCCGACCGAATAACAGCAAGGGAACAAATCGGCACCCGTTTTAACAAACGGTACCGCGCGCGAGGCCAGAAACTGGTTTCGACGCATTTCGAGCGGACGTTTCGCTACCATCGACACAAATATTGTTACGGCAAAAAAAAAAAAATACTGGAGATAGCGGCACCATCTGACATTAAATTGTACAAAATGTATTCCAGGTTGATTTCGCTGTCGATAAAGTTTCATTCGGCACACCGATACGTTTGGTTACGTCATCCGATGTTCACGAGATTGTAAATACGTACGAGTTAATGGCGCCAGACGCGGGTCCGCCATTGAGACGAAATCAGGGAAAAAGTGAGCTCTGCGCACGCGCAGCATTCGGGCGACAGATAGGTCACGGATGGGACACCGACATCCGTTTCCAAAAAACAAGGGACCACCGGCCGTGTCCTATCGTGCGCTGGCCAGGGGCGGCTCCTGGAAGACTCTTCGGGACGGGCCATCGTGTAAAGAAAGGCTCAGTTGCAAAACACGACTATCAGGCCCCCTTCTAAAATAAGCCAGAAATAGGATTTGATTATTTTTATAAATGTATGGTCTCGAATACGTTATTCAATATTTTCAACAAAAAAAATTGAAGAAAATCTAAAAATATAGAGGAAAAAAATCAATGCTTGTTTGTTCGTATTCTATGTGCTGCCATACCGTTCGTCCGATTGAGTTGAAAGTTTGTCAACTTATTGCTTGCAAATGCGCGAAGGTCATAGGCATAGTACAATTGACTTATAGTAGGTGGCGTACCGGCGAATGTAATTGAAAGAGCATTCCTGCAATTCTAAAATAATTTTCTTTCCTTTCAGCATGAATTCACGCATGACATAATTGAATAAAAGAGAGAGAGATATAGATATATAAAATTGATAGCGCGGGGTAGAAATATAAAATAGATATCAAGAGATAGTGGTAGATAAAGGTATTTATAGGAGTTAGATATTGGGAGATATCGACAGTGATATAGAGAGATAAATGTAGATAGAAAGATAGAAAGATAAAGAGATATAGATATATTGATAGATATATATAGAGAGATAGATAAAGTACCATAGAATTAGAGGTAGAGATGTGACGAAAGTCACTCGGACCCCGTCAAGATTTGAAAAATATCACCCAAAATAAAAAAATAATAATAAACTAACATCTTAAGATTACAAAAAGTGTGGGGGGAAAAGGGTGGGGTAGGGGGTTTAAGCAGTAGAGCTGGTACAGGGACTTCTAACCTCCTGAGAACAAGGGGTGTGGGTGTGTTGACTAAAAATAAAAAATAAAAGTATTATTCAATCCCACATCGTTTCGGGTAGGGGTAGAGGTAGAGTGATGCTTTGTGTATGTGTCCCTACTTCGAACAAATTACGAAATAATAATGAATGGAGACCGGAAAAATTCGCGGATTCATTTCGCGATATGCTGGAATGCAAATAATAATTGTACCTTTACGCAACTTCTGTTAACCTGGAGGACTGTGGGCCAGTTAATGGATCCTCAGTCGAAGCAGTATCGAATCACGAGTCTCCCAATTGAGACGCCTCACGAGTCAGCAGCCAATGAAATGGTGACGTTTGCCCGAGTGTGCACAGGATCGTGGAGTCTATCCTGGAGATCGTCCCTAATAATGAATGAGTAGAGACCTGCAAAATTCGCGGTTTCGATGGCCTTCAGGATAGATTGGACATACCCTTGTGCACTCGGGCAAATAGCGCAAGTTCATTGGCTGCTGACTTGTAAGTCATCTCAGCTGGTTTGTCTGTGATTCGATCCTTCTTTGGTTGAGGGTTTATAAACGGTTGAGATTCGTCCAGATGAACAGTAAGCCAATAGCAAAATTATCTAAGTGGTATATGTGTTTGAATTCTAGCCTATCACCGAATGAATCCGCGAATTTTGCATGTCTCTATGAATGAGTAGAGACCTGAAAAATTTTGCGAATTCATTTCGCGATAAGGCTAAAATACAAATCGTTATACCTCAGTGCTGCCTCTGCTATATTGGCTCACAACTCACCTGGATGACTCTGGGCCAATGAGAAACACACGCCCGACCAAAGCTTTCATCGAATCACAGGCTGCTGCTACGTTGGGACGTCTCACAAAGACAGTCAGCCCGATGAGTGGGGTGGGCATTTGACCCCGAGTGTACGTATGGAACTGTGGAGTTCATCCTGCAGGTCATTGAACCCGCGAATTTTTGCAGGTCCCCATTAATGAATGAGTAGAGACCTGCAAAATTCGCGGATTCATTTCGTGATATGCTACAATTCAAATAATTATACCTTAGCGCTGCTTCCGCAATTGGTTCACTGTTAATCTGGAGTAATGAGGGCCAATTAGAGACCCTCACTCAAAGAAGTGTCGAATCACAGACACTCGGTCGAGACGACTCACAAGTCAGCAGCCAATGAACAGGTGGCATTTGCCCGATTGTGTAGAGTGTAGTAGAGTCTATCCTGGAGGTCATTGAATCCGCGAATTTTGCAGGTCTCTATGAATGAGGCATTGCGACGCGTGCTGAGGCATTGTTCCGGCTGTTCCCCGAGTGTGAGGCGTGTGTGCGTGTGCTGGCAGGCGCCGGTCCCGGGCTGCTGGCGCGACTGCTGGCGTGGCTGGCGGCGCTGCTGGCGCGACTGCGAGGAGGAGGAGGAGGAGGAGGGGGCCCGCTGCCCCCGGGCCCCGCGGGACTGCCGCTGGTGGGCTGCCTGCCCTGGCTGGACCCGGCGGCGCCGCACCTCAGCCTCGCGCGCCTGGCGAGGATTCACGGCCCCGTGTTCGGCCTGAAGCTGGGCGGCGTGTACGCCGTCGTGGTGTCGGACCACCGCCTGGTGCGGCGCGCTCTCGCCTCGCCGGCCTTCGCGGGCCGCGCGCCGCTCTTCCTCACGCACGGCATCATGCAGGGACACGGTAACACGCGAGGAGCACGTGCCGGGTCGTCACCACCAGGGGCGCAACAACCACCAGGGGCGCAAGGGTATTTTGCCCCCCCCCCCCCCTTTCTCTCTGAAACCTTTAAGTGGGGGCAAACAGGGGCAAATAAAGTGATGTGTAATCAATTTTTTGGATGATAAAACTGCTTAAATAGCACCATTTTCCCACCTTGAAATACAAATTTTCCCGGGGGAGGACCCCCGGACCAACCCCGCTTCCATGGGGGGGGGGGATCGATGATTCTTTATAAAAAGGTATGTTACCCCCCCCCCTCCTTTTTGGAAATTTAGTTGTTGCGCCCCTGGTCACCACAACGGGGAAGCCTACAACTCACGTAGTTTCGGTTCCCTGCCACGTTCGTGCAAATCTTCGGATTTCTCATCAAAAATTGAAATTAAAAAATATCGAAGGGTTAGGTTAGGTTAGGTTAGGTCGGCCACAACATGCTTGTTTTCATTGTAAAACTTCTGATTCAGCGGCTGAAGTGGCGTTTATATCTACCAAAACGCAAAACTTCGGAAAATCTTCGGAAATTCTTGCAGGGAACCTAAACTACGTGAGTTGTAGGCTTCCCTTACCCACAACGCCGAACGTACAATAACGCCGAATACCATAACGTTGAATGTCAAAATTGACCGCAACGCCGACAGCTAGAAAACTGCTGTGTACCACAACGCCGAAATAACAACTGAATGAATTTGTGTGTGTGTTTCTTAAATGTACCTTAACGCCGAAATACCACAATCAAACCTAACCCTACCTAACCTAACCTAACCTAGTCTAACCAAACCTAGTCTAACCTAACCTAGTCTAACCTAACCTTTGTGGTAGTCCTGCAATGACATTTTTCGGCATTAGTGTATTTCGGCGTTGTGGTAATTCGGCGTTGTGGTACACAGCAGTTTTCTAGCTGTCGGCGTTGTGGTGCGTCTCCTGATGTTCCTGTGTGGTGCGCGCGAGGGTATCGACCAACACAGGTTGTCTCCGGATGGGATATACTTCAGTGGCGTGGCCAAGGCGACTGGCCGCCCCTGGCCAGACTTGAAATTGGCGCCCCCTCATGGATCAAAAGAGCGAGAGGAAGGGGGAGGGTTCAGTAACCGCGAAAACCCCTGGCGGGGGCCATTCCTGCCGCCCGCTCGCTACGCCACTGGATTATTCTGCCCATATTCTGGCTTATACATGCATGCAATAAGCAGAAAAGTACAAAAAATTACAGGAAAGTTTTCCCATGAAACACAGGTTTGACATCAAAACCCCGAATGCCTTCCAGCATACCAAAACTACTTTCTGTTCGAGATGGTAGGCTTACGGTTATTCCTTGAGCAATTTTTATTTTTTCGCAAAATGTTTTGGAGTTAAAACACCGCTGCATGATTTTTCATGTTTATTTTTAGGTACATAACTACTGTCAGTTAGCACCAGTCATAATAATTCAGGGTTGAATCACACGCGTCCAGAATTCCCCATTCAAATAGGGCAGTGGCTTCTCTTGCAGACGGCCACCAATCACAAGGGAACAATCGCTAGCACAGGAATACCTTATCGAAGTCTAACGAGTGATCAGTAGAGACCAGAAAAATTCGCTGATTCATTTCACGATAGTCTGAAATTCATATACATATACCTTTAAGCTGCTTTTGCTATTGGTCCACTGCTCGTCTGGGCGACTCTGGGCCAATGAGAAACCCTCAACCAAAGAAGTAACGAATGACGGGCAAACGAGTTGATACGACTCACAATTCAGCAGCCCATGATCTGGCGTTATTTGCCCGAGTGTACAGAGGACCGTGTGTCCTCTCCTGAAGGTCATCGAAACCGCGAATATTTCAGGTCCGCAGTGATCAGATTTCTTGTTTTTCGCAACAAAAAAATTGCCCGCGTTACGTATTTCACTTCTGAAGCATTCAGATTATTTTATTCGTATGGCAAACTCAACTCTGCAAAATTCTTGACGCTGCCCTCCACATAAATATGCCTCTTTAAAGTGCTCATGTGTCGATAATAAGGTCATATTCTTTGACGGGTTACGCATAATTGAGTAACCACTAATTCCCGTTGTTTATAATTGCCTCAAGGCTGTGAAAGGCGTGTCAAGAGCACTGTAGTCCAATCATCAATGTGAAGCATATGTATAAGTGCTTTAATTGTACGTTTCCACCCAATGAATCCGTGAAATAATCGTGTCTCTTGGTTCAAAAGGGTTGGCCGTGGGAAGGGGGGGTGCGTTAAGGTCGACAATGGCTCGCAGATCACTATACTTGCCTGACACCTGCTCAGACCCGTCGCTTGTCCAGACAATACCTTAGCAGGGAATATGCGTTAAGTCTCAAGCAGTATTGTTATAATTTATTTTCTCCTTTTTTACACTTAACTACAATGCACTAAATTAAACAGGAAATGTATCACTTACAAAAGCAGGCTTTTGTGTGAGTGCATCTAGTCACTTTAATATACGTGCAGTATTTTGACTAATGTAAACATTTTAAAAATTGAAACAATTGACAAATAAATAAAAGAAATCATATATCAATTTTTATAAAGTTAAAAGTTAAATAAGACAAATTAATTTGAATACATGATGTAGTGTAACATTGTTTCAGTAATAATTTTAAATATAAAACAGTCAAAATTAATATTTATAGGAAAAGAACAAGTACGTAGGTTACAGCAATATATTACATCTTAATTAAATATCAAAGAAGTTTTTTCATCAGTTAAATAATTAAAGATTTATTATTTAATAATTTAAGTTTGACATTTTTTTGTTTGAAATTTTTTGTTTGTTTTTTTTTCTGAGTTTTTAGGAAGAATAAATAAAAATTTTGAGAGCAAAAATTCTAAAGATCTCTGTAAAGTAGTTTTATGAAATAGAAGAATAGGTAAAATCTTGTTCTGTCTATGCCGTGTAGGATAATTATACGCTACACAATTGAATTTGATTTTTTCCTTCGATACATACTCATTATTGCAGCTCTAATATGCGATATCTTAATATCAAGAACTCTTAACATTTTTAAAAGTTCTTTGGGTGGGTTCATAGCAGTTTCTGTCCTCGTGATCCTCATGTGTGCTGGGCATCGAACAGCGGGTCTGAGGAGAGTCACGTGACGCCTATTCTTATCCTTAACCTTATCCTTAGCCTTCCTCATTATTAAATAGTCTAAAACAAAGTCACCATCCGCGCCTGTTTGTTAGCTTGCTTCTCATAAACTGCGGTTTCCACCATCATTTAGAGAATTTCTACCGGAAGGTCTATTTGAATAATACGTCCGTATTAAATTTAAAGGTAGTAGGGAAATCTCTATGTTTTGTAATGAAGTTGTGAAATGACGCTTTAAAGGGTGCTTGCACAGCCCACAGTGACTTAGCCTACACCATGATCGAAACATCAAGTCAATGTTGTACAAAGTTACAACATCTTTCTTGTAGTGTTACAAACTATTTTTTTTTTTGGCAACTGCTTTCCAAATAAATCTTCTGTAAAAGAACTGAATTTTTACTCTGTGTATGCATTCGAAAAAAAAATGAACAGACCTTATAGGTTAGGTGAAAACTGTATTAAATAAAAAAAATTTGTGATTCCTTCGTTTTTTCTTAGTGTTTGTTTGAGTAGTGGTGGGGGGGGGGGGTGGGAGGGGCGACTGCACTCATCGCCCTTCCATAGGACCGCAACTGAAGAGATCTAGAGAGAGAGAGAGAGAGAGAGAGAGAGAAAGAGAGAGAGTCATGTCCTCGGATTTACGCATCGGCACGTTGTACTGTTTCAGTTTCCGCGAAGCGAACAGCGTCCTCGTGGGAGAGTGGAAGGTTAAGAAAATAAAGCAGAGATAAATCAAACCGAACGACCTCCGCCGAGCCTGGAGATCTCAAGGCGGACAGGGGAACGGGTTTATTTTCAAACCGCCTAATGACAGGCGCCTGCGTGCCCCCCAAGGCCTCCGCCGAGCGCCGAACTCGAAATGATTTATTTGTTTCTCCTACCTCTTCCCCAGGTGGAAGAAGGGCGTAGGCCACACTGGCGCGGTTCCTGACATGGCCGGCTGATATAACACCTATCCTTGACGCTCCCCCGGGTGGTCGTGTGATAGGGTTGGGGGGGGGGGGGGTCAAGGGAGTCTGTTGTCGCGTTTCGCGTTTGACCTCGCACAACACGGAAGAGGGGGGGGGGATTTTTGATCTTAAGAGGCCACTCTAGTGTTTCAGGGGCACTACGCAACCCGCGTTAACCTCATAAGATTCAATGCTATTTTCATTTTGCTTATAACTTATTAACTAATATAGATTTCGAAATGATGCTTGCTTGATATGTTAGACAACGATGCTCTTATCAAAGCCCCTTTCTTCAAAAACGTGCATGAATTATGGTTTTATACTAATCTTTACTAATATGCATAAGTGTGTTGTCTAGGTTTGAACCATAATTTATGCACATTTTTGAAGAAAGGGGCTTTGATAAGAGCATCGTTGTCTTACATATCAAGCAAGCATCATTTCGAAATCTATATTAGTTAATAAGTTATAAGAAAAATGAAAATAGCATTGAATCTTATGAGGTTAACGCAGGTTGCGTAGTGCCCCTGAAATACTGGAGTGGCCTCTTAAGCTACGGCCACACATGGCGTTAAGCTCGCTATGTTCGCTATGTTCGCTACGTGAGTAAAATATAGCTTAGCTGCATCTCAGGTGTCACTGGCCACACAAGGCTGTGTTCGCTATGTTCGCAATGTTCACGGTTTTGGTGTTTGGTTCTCAGCTGTTTTTTTCTAAAACGTCACTGACTTCGCGCATGCGCAGATAAGCAAAAAAAAAAATCTGTTTCCGTCCGCGCCGGGTTTGTGCTGTATTTCTGCGTTTTGCTTTCTATGTAGTTTGATTCATCTCAGTATTGTGCTTTAAATAGTAAATTCGGCGGAAAAAGTTAATTGAAAGATCACGAAAATATTTATGTTTATGGGATAAAATCGACGGAAGAATACAGAAGGCAGGATGTCCAGGACTATGCCAGGGATTTGATTCCGAGGGAATGATATCAAACTGAGTGGGAATTTATCCTGAAATAATCCATGAATTTTGGTTTTCGTCCTCACTAGCAACTGCTTCGTGAAATGATGAAATTCTTCACAAATTCTTTTGTTTTTAAATTAAATCCCGTGAACCCATTTCTTTTTTTTTTTACTTTCACATACTGTGAGAGCCAGCAGAATATCATCATCATCGGAATCATCACTCGAATCCCACGGCATGCGTCTCTCCGACATCGCGAACTGGACTGTCCTGTCTGGCCGCCTGGCGCAGCGAACAAAGCGTACATCGTGAACATAGCGTAGCTGTCTGTGTGGCCTCGACTTTAAGGGGCCCGCCTCGTCAGGGGTGTATGTGTGTTAGTGAGGCGGGATGATAAGCGCGACGCTCGCTGGTGATTCCAGCGCGGTATAGCCTCTAAGCGCGAGGCTCTGAACTGGCGCGCATTTGTCTCGTCGTCACAGGATAACTGTGAAATTTGAGCGGTGACCGTAACATTATATGGCGGAGAAATGAAGATAAAGGTTTTATGCGAGTCCCCTAAGTGCTTTCAAGAATCTGTACTGATTGTTTTATGCCTAAAAATTACACTGAAAACACGCGTTTTAGCCATTCTAACGCTTCTAAAAATACAGTTTAAAAACTTAATTCGAAATTAAAAGTAATTTTCGGCCCTCAGCGAACACTTAAATGCTATTCGTAAATAGGCCCCACTCGGATATCTTGAGTAGTTTTGAAATCGCGTTGTTTTTCCTGAAGCTCTGCACACCGTATGTGTGCCCGGGTAGGCGGGGCCCTTAAGGTTGATCCGACGCATCCGTCCATCCGCCCGCCAACAAGCCCGAACGATCCACAAAGATCCGTACGTCCGTCAAATACTTTTCCATTTTGATGCCGTAAACTGACTAGAAGGTTAGAGTAAGTAGTGGTCAGAATTCACATCTTGTACAGGTACTCTTTTAGAAATAACAGTGAATAAATGGACTTTTCAAAGAGGAATATAACTCTAATAAACTAAGAGTTCTTCGCAATTTCAAATAACTGAATCTTCGTATAGAAACTACGCCGTATTGCGAATTCCGAGCTGTATCTTCCGTTTTAAACAAAGGTAAACACACACACACACTGGCAAAATAAGATTGTTCTTACTGTAGACGTAATCAGTTTTTAATTTTTTGTTAATACACAAAGAATGTTCTTTTGGATTCGTGTTAAAGGTAAGTGAACACAGTACCCGTAAATTGACGAAGATAGGCGTAAATTTACGAAGATCCCTAGATAATTTTTAACCAGCATTCGTCGTAAATTGAAGGTGAAAATTGTTAACAGTGTATATTGGATTGACGATCATGAAAGTCAAGCACTTAATGTATCATTAAACTCAGTATTTTGCTCTGATGTTTATTAAAAAAAATTCAGTTGTAATAATGTGTTCAATCCTAAACTAAAAACATTTAATTGAAGCAACTAAACAAACAGACTTAAAAAAACCGTTAAGATAGTAAAGGTTGCCGGCAATACCTTGCTAACATTTAGGAGGTTATTTTATCCGTCTGCCCTTCGAAAGTTTAAGCTTGGTAAGTTTTAACTGGAGGACGCTTAGAATTTTCCGTTGCTATCTGATTGGCTGCAGGTCGCATGATTGACAGAAGGTTCATTGTGAGTCCAACTATAAGGTGTACGACTTCACTCCTAAAAAAAAAAATGTAAAAAAATACAGACTTTTGAACGAAGAATTCACCTAAAAAAAAAAAGGAACAATTCTTCGCAACTTCATATAATTGTATCTTCGTGGGAACTAAGCTATTTTTCGACTTCCGCGCTCTGTTTTTTTTTTTTTTTTTTTTTTTTGGTGAACACTCTCTAGAAGAAATAACAGTGTTTTTGCAGGTGTCTTAACAGGTTTTTGGATGTTTCGCTAGTATACCAAGATTATTTTCTTGGATTCATGTGCAAAGGCAATAATATTAGTATCGGTAAATTTACGAAGAACCATGGATGATTTGCAAGCAGCATTCTTCGTAAAATTAAGGTGATCGTTTTAACCGTGTGTCTAAGCGCACGAGCTCTATAATTGCGGGGTCGCTAAGGGTGACTCCAGCTCGCGCATCGCCCGCCTCTTCGCCTCTACTTGCGTGCAGTCTTCGCGTCGGTAACGCGCCTCCATGAGACTCGAGCGGTGACACTATTATAAACCTAGAATTATTTAAAAAAATAAATAAATACAGAGCGTGATAAATATTCGAAAAGTATTCATTTTAGGGGAGGGGGGAAGGTAAAAGTTGTTCCCGTTTTTAAAACACAACTATAATTCTATTTTACGAGAGGATAATAACGTAACTGAACCGAACCCAGCCCAGGTTAGGTTAGGCAATTTTTTTTTTTTTAATTCCTACAATTTTTTACTAAGTCGGGTATTTTCGTAACAGTTACGTCGCAGTTCGTGCGCTGATGTACGCAGAGAGGCTTAAAAGAACAAAAAAGTAAAGTTATGGGATTCATACATATATTTTTTTCTGAGATATTATTATATATACGTATACGTTTATAAGACTATTGTATTTCGTGATGTCATGGTGGCCAAACGGGTAAAGTTTGAACTATTATCAAAGTTCAGCACCATCGAGCGGTGTTGGTACTTTGATGGGTGTACAAGATTTTCATAAAAAAAAATGTACACACAATTACAGGAATGAATCACGTGGGTAGATGATTCTGAGACTTCCACGCAGACTCATTTCCTTTTAATACACACGAAATCACTGCTGCCGGAATACCCCGTATAACGAGAGCTAAAGCTGTAGTACCTTTGAATATATATACTGTATAGAAGTCGCCAGCCCAGGTTAAAATTTCTAACACGGTTTTGAGGTTGTTGGTTAATTCACCGCCGCAATCGCCACCATCTCTAGGGCATCGACTTGTGGTGGTCCCTGGCGGACAAGTGTCGAACTCTTCAAACACCCCTTTCCCCTCCCGTTGAACGACCTTGAGCTGCAGTGAATGATGGAAGAGGGGTGCGGGGAATGACAGCGGGCGACAGGGCTGCGCTCTAACGTGTAAATAACAACTAAGACGATACAGGGCGTTACGGCAGCGCACTGCAGCGGTGAAGTTCCCAAGCTGCTCATCATACGCTTCTGAAAAACGTAGAGTAAATCCTATCCACTCGCGACTTCTATACAGTATATATATTCAAAGGTAGTACACTGTGCACACGAGACGAAGGGTGACGCCCGAAGCTCTGTAATTGCGTCACCGCTCGGGCATGTCCGACTGACCTCGGCTCGCCGCCAGTATGTCCCGGGCGCCACTGGGCGTCGCTGCGGAGCCCCCGCGCGCTGCCCGACGACTCGCGCGCATTCCCGATATGGGCCGCACCTAGTTTCAAGATTCAGTGGCGGTCCGCGTCGCGCCAGCTCACAGCCTTGCGAAACATTCCAGACATTCCAGGCTGAAACTAACATCGTTAAAACATCTACGTTTATTTTCTAAGGGAAATATACTATATCTTTATATATATATTTCTTGTGTGCGTGTGTATGTCACTGAACTCCTCCTAGACGGCTGGACCGATTTTGATGAAATTTTTTGTGTGAGTTCACGGGGATTCGAGGATGGTTTAGATTCACAATTGGATATTTTATCTCGATTCTAAGTTAAGAAAAAACTAAAAAAAACACGCTTTAAAAGCAAAAAAACTAAGCATTGTTGATAATTAGCCTCCATGGCAACGGGCTTTTGCATTGTTGTTGCCTTCTGCGTAACCATGGGAAAGGTTTTTGGTAACGGCAGTGGCGTGCCCAAGAGGAGGGGTATGTATAATGAGAAGATACAAAATGTCCAGCGTAGAAATACTTATCGCCATATATATATATATATATATATATATATATATATATATATGATTACTGTAAATGGGAGATGTGGCTTAATTTTTTTCCATTAGTATAGCCGTGCGAAGCCGGGTCGGGCAGCTAGTATACTATATAATTATATATATGAATTTGTAAAATAAAAACAATCGTGGCTTTCCTAATATGAACGTTCAAATTTTTATCTAACTGAGGTGACTAACATCGTACCATCAGAACACGACTATCGTAACTCGAAATAATGAAATATCTAAAAAACTGTGAGTATTTAGTTCATTAACAAAACGGTTTTATGAACCTTAGGTTATGTCGCGAAGAATGAATGCAATTTACTGGTAAAATTTATAACTTGTAACACACATTTGATTTGAAAGTCAATTGTTGTTTTTGAGTTAACGCTAGTCTTGTTCTGGTGGTTCGATGTTAAGTCACCTCAGTTAGATAAAAAAATTTGAACGTTCATATTAGGAAAGCCACGATTTTTTTTATTATTTTACGATTTCATTGGATAGCAAAGTAGACTTCAACAACAACAAATAACACTTGCCCAATTATGTACAAGAATACGGCGTCTATCCTGGTTTCCAGATATAATAGTAACTCGAAGTTCTCAGGTCTCCTGTGAGTGGACTTACAAAATATCTATGTCTGTTCTTACACATAGCTCATCTTGCATATGGCTTTGCAAGTGGCTTTGCAGCTTGTCAACAGCGAGTTATTCAGAAATGGAGACACCCTTTAAAGGTAATTGATGTAATGGGATGGCCTATTGTAAAGAACAATCTCAGCATTTTTCTGGTGTGGTTTTGGAAAGCCATGGAAATCTATTTAGAACCTTGGAAAAATATGGAGAATTATGGACCATTGGAAATCATGGAAGTCCATGGAAGGCTATTGAAAATCATGCAAAACTATCGAAAGCCATGAAAAAACCACGGAAAACCTTGAAAACCATGGAAAACCAAGCTCAGGATGTCTATAAGCATACTTCAAATCCTGAATCTTCCAAATTTCGAATTCAAAAACCTGTCTTTACACAAACGCCTGCTGAGTAGATACAATGGAGTTTCACGTTTTTTTCTTTTCTCGCAAAGTAAACTAGAAAAATGTATAACTCTCTGTTTATTTGATGATTGAATCATAAATGTTTGGGCAATTCCCTCTACGACTGTGGACCAATCAACTACCAGCTAACAGTGATCGAATCCTAAATGTCGGTGAAACGTTCTGTCTCGAGTGGCTAAATCCCGCAAGCAAGAAAAATTCGTGATCACACTATGTATTTGAAATCTTCAACATTACTTCATCCGTCCATCAGATTGTTTTCCCAAATCAGTCAACCATGGATGTAAATTCTGTAGGATTCCCAGAGGGGAACCCGTATGATGACGTTAGTTATTCGGATTCCCATTTCAAAGTGACGATTTTTCAAGCGCAAGTGGCCTTCCCCCCTCCCCCCGTGTTCTACGCCAATGCTGCCAACAAACATTTTTTTTCTCTCAGAGATTTGAATCGATGTTGTTTGCTGTTTATTTCATATTTCTGTACGTATTTTACCAGCATATCCTCCGAAAAAATTCAAGAGTCGTGATTCAAGAGTAGTGAGTTCTAACAACCGCAATGTTTGTATGAAAAAAAAACTGCTGAACGAACCCTAGTCTAGCGGTCGGGCGGAGGTTTTTTTTATGGTGACAGTTGATTGGCGTTACCAAATCATAGGTATAATCCATCCGGCGAATGAAAATTTTCGAGCTCTCTGATTGGCTGCAGGTCACGTGATGGATGGAGGCCACTTACTGTAGGAGCCATTGTAATTCCAGCCCAAGAATGTAGTAACGTTATACGCATATGCGTGAAATCACCCCTGATGTAAACAAAGCAAAGTTGGGAAGGTTAAGGCGGGTGAGATGTTAAATCTCGTGCATTTTCAGAAAGGCGGCTCAGGTTGGTTTACTGGCGAGGCATAACCCGGCGGAATTTCTGGCAAGTGGTAAACTTGGCGGACGATTTTCTGTTGACCTAGACGTTGACGACGTATTTGTTCAACAGCCCCAATGTTTACAATCCCGTGCGCTGTAACGTCTCGGGTGTTTTCTCGCCGTCAAGTTTACAACTGGGTTCTGTTTTGAAACACGGCTTGTTATTCGTGCCGTGTCACCTCTAGAGGGCGGAATGGGCGGGGGGGGGAAGGGGGGGGGAGGTGGTTGTAGAACTGTTTGCCGAGCAGTTGGCGTCGTGCAAACAGGTTCCTAGTACGCATCGGCGAACAGCAACTCAGTCATGTGGTCGTGCGAGTCTTGGGAGTTTAGTTCTCGAAGAAGGAAAGTAGTATCATTGAAGACAGCGAAACAACAACAACGAAAACACGCTTAAAATCATGGAACGTAAATTTTAAGGTGAACACGCCTGTATGAATGGTAATATCCAAACAAGAAACAAAATAACCAGAAAAAATTAAAATATTCGTAATATCTCTTTAGAAACACCCACATCGACATGACCGTATATACAGACACAGGGCCAACTTGGCAGTTAATATATTTGCATCCTTTATTTATTTCACGTATTTTGACTTTGTGAAAAAGAAAAGCAGGCTTAGAAATAAAACAGAGAAGTAACAACTATATTTTTTAACATTGTAATTAGAGAAGAATTATCGCAAAAAAAATTGCAACAACACGTCTGCAATCCACATAAATTCTTCTTACTCTTATTATCGGATCAAATTTTCTTGTTTCGTACTTTTTTTTATGGTGAATCAAAGACGATTTTTGTTTCAGTATTGGTTGAATTAAATGCGGAACGATAAGAGCCAATAATAAATTCACGTTTGAAATGAGGACAGAGTGTAATAAAAACAACCAATATCAAATTTACCCTCAATAATCCATCATTACAGTCATGTATTTTTCGCGAAAAGATTTTGAGACTGGCTGGACTGGCTGAGAAATTAAAAATCCGTTTTTCGTAATTTTCTGAGTTTTTTTCAGTTATTTCAGTTTTTTTCAGGCATATGTCCACAGTCAGGACACCAATCATAATTATTCAGCGCGGAAGCAAAAGCGTCCTGAATGGCCCAGTCAGAAAAGACAATTGATTATCTCGCAGACGATCGCCAACTACAAAGAAGAAACCGCTGGCACGGGCATAGCATATTGCAGTCTAATGGGCGTTCAATTTTTTTTCCGGACAAAATGTATGGATGCATGGGCGTGGATCCTAGGGGGGAGGGAGTCCGCTCCCCCTCCTCTGAAATAACAAAATCCCCTCCCTGAAGGGGCCCGCTTGTATTGCAAAATCGTAATTGTGAAATGGGAATGATAAACGTTATATCTTACCAACTCCGCCCCTTTACCCAGGAATCACACAATTTTCGCCCATGCCCTTATCCATCATCTCTGTAGAGACCAGAAAAATTCGCGGGTTAATTTTGCAATAGACTGGAATCCAGATTTGCGTTTACATTCATGCCGCTTCAATTATTGGACCCCAGTTACCTGAAGGATTGTGAGTCAATGATAAACACTCAAAACGATGATTATGAAATAACATTGATCCCAGTAAACGTGTCTCACAAATCATTAGCCAATGAGACGATCATATAGTTTTATTTAAATCGCGATTTTT
The DNA here is from genome assembly GCF_032445375.1 of Bacillus rossius redtenbacheri. Lineage (NCBI taxonomy): Eukaryota > Metazoa > Arthropoda > Insecta > Phasmatodea > Bacillidae > Bacillus > Bacillus rossius. Next base: position 15,530,803 of record NC_086343.1, on the reverse strand, counting down.
TTCCAATCTCTAAATCATATTTAATTATAACTTAAACGTTTATAAACAGAACTACAAGATTAAATAATGTTCCGTGGTTGGGGCTATGATTGTGGGGCAGCTGCCTGGTTTGCCAGGGAAAGAAAATCTCCACTGCACTTTGAAGGCCAAATTTTTCGCATCTTATTTGTAGAGCCACGATTATTTCGCCAGTTTTATTGGGGTAGCAGAGTAGGCTTGGAAGCACATATACGTCTGCTTCAAGTTAATGACCGAACCACAGCGCACTTGACGACTCTTGGGCCAGTTATAGACAAGGAGAAGAAGCGGTTACCCAATCGCTTGTAACCCTCCCGAAGAATGAGACCAATGGGCATCCAGAAAGAGGTCTTGTTCGTGTGTAGGCAAGTTGACACCGTAGCCTGGAATGGAACGTGAAATAACCGTGGATCCGGCGACGAATCGCACAAGTCTCTAAGCGTGACGTATCTGGTACGTCAACTCTTGAGGAAGGGGGGGGGGGGGGGGGGGGGGGGAAATGAGGGAAAAAAATCTCCAAAGTGGGATACTGACCGCCGCAAGGCATTTTCGTTTTTTTTTCTTCTTTTTTCCACGTCCGAAACGTGTCTCGGCCTGGCGTGTAGCGAGGCAAGTGAAATATCGCGCGGCGCGCAAGAGAAGAGATGCCCCGCTTAGATTGTGGTGCGCAGTGGGTTTCGCGAATGAGCGGTCCGCCAGTTCGTCGAAGGATTTTGGGGGGGGGGGGGGGAGATTTTTGTGCTTTTGGCGTCACGGTGCGCTGATTACGACAGGAATGTCAAGGAAGAGGTGGGGGGGGGGGGGGGCGGTCCGAGAGGTCGTTACCCCTCTACTATTTTTTTTTTACATCTTGTCAACAATTAAACCGTTAGAAACTAACAAACACACGCCATACAAGTCAGGGAGAAACGGAAATAAATAGGGCCATGCATATTTCGCGAAAAGATTACGAGACTAGTAAGTTGTAAGTTAAAAAAAAAAAAACACTGCAGCATCGTCTGTGTTTCGTGACTGGGTGAGTTTCTTTCAGGTACATGTCGATTGTCACAAAACCATATCCACAGTAATTCAGCGCGGAAGCAAACGCTTCCTGAGTGGCTCGGTCAAACAAGGCAACGACGACTTCTCTCGCAGACGGCCGCCAATCACAAGAAAGAAACCGCTGCTGCCGGTATACCTTGTTGCAGTCTTATATGCGTTCAGATTTATTCGCGACAAATGCCTGCCTCTAGAAATAAATTATTCCTGGTTTAAAATAACCTGCAAAGATTCGGGCATTAAAGACCATAAAATGTCATAGATTAATTTCGTGATAGGCTTTAAAGTCAAACAGTTTTACCCATGTGATTTTTTTTTGTCATTGGTCCTCAGTTTTATGGGAAGGACTTTAAGCCAATGAGAAAACTTCACTCAAATATGCATCAAATCACATTCTACGAAGTTGAGACATCTCGCAAGTCTGCAGCCAGTATGTAGAGGACATTGTAGTCTATCCTGGTTGCCATGTAAACAGTGAATTTTTACGGTCTGCAAATATCATCACACTAAATTGCAAATGGCGATACACTTACAGAAAAATTCGCGATTTCATTTACCTCTAGGATAGTCTACACATTCCTTTACATACTCGGGTAAATACCAACTGCTCATTGGCTAATGATTTGTGAGATCTGTTTACAGGGATGAATGTGATTCGATAATTCTTGTGTTGAAGAGTTTCCATTGCTGGCTCAGAGTCTTTCAGGTAACTGTGGTTCAATCACTGAAGCAGCATGAAGGTAAACGTATTTGAATTCTAATCTATCGCCGTATTTAATTTTTACGGTCCCTAGGTATAGATACATGCGGTGCATTACCAACGCGAAGACTGCACGCCAGTTCTGTGTCCGGCGCGTAGAGGCGAAGAGGCGTGTGCTTCGCCAGCTAGAGTCGCCCTTAGCGACGGCTCTATAACTTTCTAGCTCGTGTGCCCAGCTAGGGACAGAAATGCGATACAAAGCAGCAGTTCATCAAAGGAGGTTCGTCTTGGGAAGCCTGAAATAAACACGATGGTTCAGGTAAGTGGTCACTACGCAAACAGATGTTTCTAGAACCACTGACCTGACAATTACTCGCCCAAATAAACAGCCCACAACCTTTGTGACTCGGCGATATGATGTGTAAGCAGCGTGCAAATATTTAGAGGCGATCATTTGTTGACGTACATACTTGTTTATCAAGAGAGATGTCATCCGGTCGCTAACCTCCGGCATATATGAAGAAGCGCCTAAGAGGCTGTACAAACAAAATCAGAAATAATGAATTTTAACTCCACTCTCGCTTTTTCGAAGAATCACTGCCGAGAATTTGGGGAAAAATCAAGACCAAGTTTCCTATCTTCACGGTGAATATTTATGTGCACTACTTAAAAATTTGAAAAACTTGGCTAAAAAAAATTGATCGACATATTCGAAATCATCATATAAATCTGTAAAAGTCCTAGCATCTTAACATATAATAAGGGCTTCTGAATAATATTTTTATGCATTGCATCTGTCCTTTAGTTGTTGGTAATTTTAATGAAATGTTAGGAAAGAAACCTTTAAGGGTATGTCCAGACATAATGATTTATTACGAAAATAATGTGCAGCAACAAAGATAGTCTGCAGTTAACAGTTAAACTTAAGATTTGAAAATTTGTTTTTTTTTTTCCTCCGGGAAGTAATAATTTTAGCCTTCATCATGTAGGCCTATGTTCTGTTTTGCATTTGGTAAGTGAATAGACTCAGAAATTTCGTTCATTCTTTTGGTTACCAGTAAGACTGCAAACATTTATTACTTAGCATTGCTTTGATGATATGTTCACAATTATTATTCAACAAATCCCCTCTATGACCGTGGGTCAGTCAACTAGCAGCCAGGAGTATAAAGAGACCAATTCACAACCACCCACTCAAAAGAAGATGATGTTACACAGTATACATAGCACTGTGAAATTTATCCTGACGACAAATTAACCCAGGAAATTTCCGGGCTTCTAATTATGCGTTTCCTTATTGAAAGTAGAATGTAAAACGAGCTGCTATCACATATCAGAACCAATAAAAATGATTAAATATGATTAGACATACCGAATATGATTTAATGCGGGAAAATTATAGTGTACGACAGGTTTCAATACAATTTGCCAGTAATCATGTACCTGAAAGAAACTCAATCAGTCATGAAACACAGACATTTCACAGTGTTTTAACATTCAGTTAGTCTTGAAACCTTTTTGCCAAAAAAAAATTACGCCCCTATTCATCGCTTGAGCCACCGTTACTTCGCGTCTTAATTTCACTTCAGGCTAGACTCAACTGGCCTATAAATAATAAGTCTTAAAGTGTTCGTTTATCTGTAACAAGATCGCATCTTTTAACGGGTTGCACATGGTTAGCCTCCTTATTTATAACTGGCTCAGGGTCATTAAGAGCGCGTAAATAGCACCTTTTTTTTGTACTTCTAAAAGGATAGTCCTTGGAAACTCATTTGACAAACGATGTCACTTGTAAAATTGCAAGGCAAAGCTTTGTACCATTGGCAATCTCCAAGGATTTTCCTTGTAAAAAGTATAAAACTTTTTTACGGTGTGTAGTCCAGCAGATGTATATGTGCTTCAAACCTACTTTGTTAGCCAATGAATCCGCACAGTAATCGTTGCTGAACTCAGTAAGTTTGAGGGTAGGCCAGATCAATGTTGGTGAAATAATATATTAAAAATTATCATTAGTACCATTACCAACGATAGAATTGATCCAGGTATGGTCATCAGTCCGAAAACTTGTAGGATTCTAATCAGTGCTGTGATCTGTCAGTGTTGAATCAAGTCTGAAGGTTGCAAGGTTGCAAAATGCAATGCTAATGCTTCACGGCTATCTTAAACATCAGAGAGACAGAGAGCTGACACACACTGACAGGAGGTACTCAGACAGAGAGTTTTAAATTGGATTAGGTTGGCAGGTCCTTTCCATCTCCTTAGCCGGACAGCACTCGTTAGCGATAACATCTCATTAACCCAGTGGAAAGCGAGCACTGCAATGTTAATGCACTGTCGTCCTTTGACAAGGGCCGTTGTGAAGGGGGGGGGGGGGGGTGCGCCTCGTGCACTCACGTAATACTTGTGGGGCGAGGCTCTGGGTTCTATCCCAATGCCCCATCATGGCTTATTTTAATGAGTACCTGGTCGGCTCCCATGTGATCTAATATTTGAGGTCCCATGGCTTTATTATTTTGCTTCGAATATTTCGTGTTTTTACAAAAGATTTTAAATAAATTCAAAATATAACCATATTCAATTGTTTATAAAAATACGTATTTTACTAAACAAAGGAAAATTTTCATGACAGTCCTAGTGTGAACTGAAAGCATGAAATCATGTGGTATACAGTTTTGAATTTATCGTTCGTATGTAGCCATCGTCTTCAAACACATTATTTTTAGTATATCATTTATAGCATGAAAAAAGTAATGTTTTCCAAAAACCATATATTTATTTAGTGTTTCAGGGTTTTAGTGAAAACTAATTTTAATTGATTTATAAATTATATATTAAAAAACTTGCTTTAAGACGAAAGCTACATACGAACGGTTAATAAATAACTGCACACCACACGATTCCATTTTTTCAGTACATGTTAGAACTGACATAAAAACTGTTGCCACTAAGTTCATAAACTAACATTAAATATTCACATGAAAAATACATTTTATATAAAAAATACATTTATTCAATTGTTTTATAATAGCGGTAAAAGTCATGTCATTTTAAAGCTCGAAAATAACTTTTGTCAAAAATCTAGTGACAAAAATTCTAATCGATTATAAATTGTAAAAGAGTTATGGAGTGTTAAAACCACAGTAATAGCTAATAGGTATTTACCAAAAAAGGTTTTCCAAAAAATGAAATAAACTACAAGGTGTGGGACCTCTGTGAAAATACGGGTGACGTGAAACCGTATAGCCAATCCCTTATTTTTGGTGGTCGTACGGGTGAAAACCGTATGTTCGCAATAACGCGGAATTTTTGCTATCGCATCGCCATCTTCGCATCGCGCCGTCGCGATATTGTTTCCACATTATAACAAAACCTAACATAAAATATCCTCCAAAATTACGGGACTTGATTTTTTTTAACCAAAACTGAAAATAAATTAAATGTGCTTGTTGGATAAAGAAATAGATAACAGGTTGAGTTTTTGTAACGGAACTAATAGTTTTATGTAACATTACAATATATATAAACTATCCTTCGACTTTCGAGCGATTTAATATTTTGTGGTGTAAATGGTTTTGCATTATTCAGTTTTTTTATCATTCTTTAGTCACCTCCTTTGGTGGTTCATGATTTTTTTCGATGTGCCCTGAGAGACGAACATCCAATGTCAGACTTGTAAGAAGCGCGTGAGAAAATTTAAGTGCGGTAGTAGCCAATCAACGAGCTGCACCGTTTGAGTTTTTTTTTTTACTAGAATGTGGTGGAGTCTACCCTTGTGCCTGAAAATAAAGCGAAATTTACAGGTCTTTTGTTACATCTTCTTGTTAGAGCTCTGCAAAATATGTCGTTATGTCGATATTTACCTGGCGCCAGGCTCTGCAAGACAAAGGTGAACATAATCAAGGCGATGTCTTGCGTTAATTCGCCGCTCACACATTTTTATATTTATTTTTTGTCCGTGTAGTGCATGATTCGGTAAGATGATTTGTTTAAGGTGTTTGATATTGGCGTCAAGGCGTGTTAAATAACCAGTGATCCAATGACAATGGAGAAGATTGATTAAAACATTATTTTCAGAGACCGGAAGAATTCGCGGATCATTTTCGTGCTGGGCTAGAATTAAAACTGTTTTACCTCTGTGCGGTTTTCCATATTCGTTCCAAGTGTGTGGGGAAGTACTCTGGGCCAATGAGAGACCCGCAACCAAGGAAGGATCAAATGAAAGAAGTTCCTAGTTGATACGTGTCACAAGTCTACAGCCAATGAAGAATAGACTTTTCTCTGAGTATGCGGAATAGTTTGGAGTCTATCCTAAAATTAAAAGAAAACGCGAAGTTTTCGTATCTCTAATAAATTATTTTGGCCATACGTAGGGACCGGAAATATTCGCGAGTTCAATGACCTCTAGGATGAACTTTATAGTTCTACGTACACTCAGTCAAATGTCACCCCTCTCAATGGCTGCTGTCTTGCGAAGGTGTCCCAACGTAGCGGCCTGTGATTCGATACAGCTTCGGTTGAGTGTTTCTCACTGGCCCAGAGTCTCGTCCAGGTGAGTTGTTTGCCAAATAGCAGAGGCAGCACTGAGGTATAACTATGTGAATTTTAGGCTGTCGTGAAATGAATCCGCGAATTTTTCCGGTCTCTAGCCATACGCCATTGCTGGTTTGAAGTGTACGTCATAGAGAAAAAAAAACCTGAATAACAGACAAACAAAGATGAATACACCAACACACAGAAAACAAGCCAAAGTCAGCCGATGTCAAATGGTATATGCATTGAAGGCACAGAGAATTACGTGGAACAATATCACGGCACAGACGAACACAGAGGGCTGACAACGGCGAGACAGTTGCTACAATAACAGTGAATACAGACGAACAACAACCTTGGACGACACATTGACAAACAGACGAACCCAACGATGATACTGCACATAAAACCCGGACACCATAGCGACTCACGGGTGAGCTCAGCTTGAAATTAAAACACATGTCTAGTACAGTCATATCGACTGTCTCTAGACAATAAATAGAGACCTGAAAATTTTCTCTAAATCATCACGTGATAGGTTGGAATCGAAAACTCGTTTACCTCTATGCTGCTTCGGTATTTGGGCCACAGTTTGTCTTAAAGAGCTCTAAGCTATTGAAAAAAATCTTCAACAAAAGAATTATCTAATCACAAGCAACACGGATAACCAGTCTCACAAGTTAGTAGCCCAATGGGCACGTGGAATTTGCCCGAGTATGTACAGGATTTTAAGAGTCCATCCTGGAGGTCATTGAAACCGCGAATCTTTTCCAGCCCGTAGCAATAACGAATATATTTTTAATGTCCCTTGGCATCGTTTACTAACGACATCGCTTGCCAGAAGAGAATTAAAAACTGAAATGAAGAAAAAGAAAAGAAAAAAAAACAAAGTTGTGTGGAAGAATTTCTCGTGTTTTGCCGTCTTAAGCTGGATTCACAATTGAAAAAATAACAGTAACAGTAACAGTAGGTCGTGTGCACAGGATATGAACGCCATGTTTCCTAACCTAACGATTCACAATAGCAGAAAGTTGGTCGTGTGCATGGGAGCGAGGTCGTGCGCATACGAGTGAAATGAATATATTTTATTTCGGTCGCGTACGCATGGCACAACAGCCAATGAGAGAAGAGCAGGGTGCTTTTTTGGTGGGACTAGAAATATGTTTATATTTATTAACCATATTGTGGTAAGAAAATGTCGAGGTTAGATTAGTATCATCGTTATTTTGAAAGTTAATATGTTTATTTACTAACACTGCAAACAGATGTCGCATTGTTCGCGAAATTTCATTGGCTGAAATTAACAGTAAGAATTCAATTGTGAATCGATTTCGCATTTCGCACAGGTTGTGTGCACAGGTCGTGTGCATGGCTTGCTATGCACTCGCTTAATTTTTTTAATTGTGAACCCAGCCTTACAGATGTCAAGTTGTGTGTGTGTTGAAGAGGCACGGGGCGGGGGGGGGGGGGGGGGGGGGGGCAGTCGAAGCATGTGACCTTGGGCGTGACCCGGCTCGTGAACTGCGCACACGTCCCCCGAGCTAGGACCAGCGGGTCCAGGGAGGGAAACTGTTTAAAAAGAAAAAAAAACCCGCGCCAATCGCCGATGGCCGAGTCACGCCTGCGCGACCTTGAACTTTCACTTCCTCCTTTCAGGCCGCAACGAGGTTTGGGTTTGGGGGCCGGAATGACGTCATTGCTTCGTGGAAGCGCCCCTCTCCCCCCACCAATTAAGTGCAAAAGTGAGCGTATAAATACTTCCCCTCCCCCCTTTATCAACTCTTTCTTTCCCCCTTTCTCATCATCTGGCAAGTTCTTCTAACGCTCTTGGGATGTTGGGATCGCCCCCGGAGTGACCTTGGTCACTATCCGTTCCCGTGCAAAAACAGGAAATCGGCGCGCGTTCAACGTGCACTCGTGAAAATGGAGGAACCAAAAACCCTGTGCCCCGTAGATCCGAGCGGTAAAGGTGGGTTTACGATTGAAAATTAAGAATTAAGACTTAAGACTTAGTCGTGTACTTACCATATGACTCTATGTAAACTAGTGGAATGGTTTATGATTGTCGTGTGTGAATTTTGACGGGTCGTGTGCGAACCATATGATGACTTAAGACTTAACAGAAATGGTTATATTTTATATTTTTCGTTAAGACTTAAGGGAAGCGACCAATCACAACAAACCGGAAGTTTATGTCTTATTATTGGACCGAGCGAGGCAGTATTTTGGGTTAGAATTCGTATATCTGTCATTTTTAATCATCATCCATTTCGAAAAATAGATATCCCATTTGTCAATAACCTATTTCAAACCTGCTTCTCCGTTTCGAACAATGGCCGACCATGTGTTTTGTGCTGTGATTGGATAGAATTAACGACTTCTATGTCAATCATAAACTGGAAAATGTAGTTTTGACTTAATCGTGTGCTCGATGTTAAGTTACAATTCTTAAGGAAATCAATCGTAAACCCAGCTTAAGGGTTGCCCCCAGGAACTGAAACATTTCTCGCTGCGGAGGCGATCGTAACTGCGGAAAGGTTTTTTTTTTTTTTTTTTTTAATATTATAAAGTTTTCGGCGTATCGCCAGCATACAGGACTAGACCGCCCAGTGAGATGACTTGTGTATGTTAACCTCACGCACCAAACCCTTGGGCCGCAGATTTACGCGGCCTTCCCCCCCCCCCCCCTCCTCCCCACCTTCTTCCAAAACCCCCTTCAGAATCCAGCAAATTTTCGCCGTTGACTCTTACTACACAACCTAACCTTTACAGATATTTTATCCAATGGGTTTGTTACATTGTAAAAATTATTGTTTAAATTTACTCATCTCGTGTAGGTATTTTTTATATTTTTGGCGAGTAATTTCGAAAAACGCACACAGTTGGTGAATTTTGATAAAATTCTTGTGCATAATTGTTAGTACATAGTGTACTTTTACACCAAATATAAATTTACAATCAAAAATTCAACTTTAGTGTTAAAACACACAGTTGCTGAGTAAACAAACGATTATTCTGATGGTTTTACACCCACAATGTCCAAATAAAATTCCATTGACATAAAGTAAAACACGTCATGTTGCGACAATAATACACCAACGGGTGATGCGTAATTTTACACAAACAGTTAGAAAGTGTAAATATACTCACTTTTTTTCCTTGTGTGCCTAACAGGCAACATTCCTTGTCCAAACTTACCAACATTGTTTAGTTTTAGCCCAAATGTATAGAACTATGATTATCTCGCATAACCGCTGGGTGGCGCGATAGACTTGAAGCTCGTGTACACATGCTCACGTTGATGATTGGACTGCAGTGCTCTCGCCACGCTCTTGACGACCCTGAGAAGAAGTGGTTACCCAATCAGATGCAAATGTAGTTTGTTTGAATTTTACTCCATCCATAGATGAGTCCGAAAATCGTTTTCCTGTCTCTACTAAGATACATTAGTTCCATAAACTAAACAACACATGTAGCTGGTTACAAACCATGGTTAAGAATGTTCAGTAAAGAGATAATTATGTTGCTGGTTCTGAAATGAATTGGATTTAATTTTTTACGTCTCGTCGATATCGATGTGTCATTAGGACGATAAAAGATCATGGGATGATGACGGCACATTGACGGGATGAGTGGATGGGGGGAAAGGGGAGTACCCACTAGTAAATACCACCGGCACGCGGTAGCATCCGCCACGTTTCTCCACTTGCTAATAAATAAAACGTGTTCGGTCCCGCATGGGAATCAAACCCGACTCGCCTTTGGAAGGAGGCGAGTGATTTGACCAATCTACATCTGTGGCCTATGGCTGCGAGTGAAGCTTGTTAACCACCGTGTTTGGAAAACACCGATTGCTAGAGACCGGAAAAATTCTCAGATTCATTTCGCGATAGTCTGAAATTCATACAGATATACCTTTAAGCTGCTTTTTCTATTGGCTCACTGCTCGTCTGGGCGACTCTGGACCAATGAGAAACCCTAAACCAAAGAAGTAACGAATGACGGGCAAACCAGTTCAGACGACTCACAATTCAGCATCCAATGATCTGGTGTTATTTGCCCGAGTGTACAGAGTATCGTGTGTTCTCTCCTGAAGGTCATCGAATCCGCGAATTTTTCAGGTCCCTACGCGATTGCATACGAGGGCCTGGAAATAATATTCGCGGTCTTCAATGACCTCTAGGATGGACTCAAATCCCATACACGCCACGAGCTCATTTGCTACTAAAACATGCGAGACCTGTTTGTTATCCCGGGTCGCTTGTGATATAGGATGCTTGTTTCGTTGAAGGATTTTTCCAATTAACTCAGAGCTCTTAAGGTCAACTGTGGTCCGATCACCGAACAAGCTAAGGTGTAAACGAGTTTGGAATTCTAACCCATCAAAAAACAAAATTTTTGGTCTCAAACTATTACAGCATTGACCTGCTGGTCTTCCCTCCTTCATCTGCCTCGACGCGGCGAAAAAAACAAAACAAAAAACACCCTGCAACAGCAGAGATATGTGGTTGCGACTTTTGCGTCCCTCGCGTGGTTTATGAACCCGGTCTTATCGCGCACCTACCCCCCCCCCCCCTCCCCCACCCCTTTTCACTTTTTCCCCAACATTTAAGAGTCGGAACCTGTTCTCGGAGTTCTCGGAAAACCTGACACCGGCTTCGCCATTCATAAGCGGCGATAAAAACATCCTCTTTGCCGCGGCCGTTCCAAGAGCGGTTCGCAGAATTCGGAACTGTTTTCGAAGTCCGCGGTGTCCCGCGCATAGTTCTGGCAGGTAGCGTTTTCAAGGGCATTACGTCATCCCGAAATACTTGCTCTTTCCTCTCGCGCGTTCGGGACCGCAGATGCCCGCCTGCTACACAGAAATGAGTTCTCTGTGCTCTCACAAAGATTCCTTTGTAAACCAGTTGCCAACAAATAGTTTGTAACACTACAAGAATAAATATCGTAAATTTGTGCATCACATGTCTACGGTTATTTTTGCGTGTGTGAAATACTATTTTTTCTCGAGATAATACCGAGTATTCCATACGAAAATTGTAGCATACAATTTTATTTTAATTGATGCTGCAGTCATGCATAATTTTTTTACACAATGGAAAATATAACCAGGATTCAATAATTGGACTTTATTTTGTTTTATAATGCTTATTAATGTGGCCAGTGATAACTAGAAAGCTATTCAGGGAACGGTTTACAAATAAATCAAACTATTGGAGGCACTGGGACAACACAGAGCATAAATGTCTGGGTAAGAATCTGAACCCATTATTACTGCGTCACTATTCTGTAGTATATACAGTTGTTTTCATGTTAAGTATATAAATTTACAGATACCTGTAATTTTACATGAATATTTCTGTTCCGTTTACAAAAATAAATCAGTGTACCCCACAATATGCTTTAGGCTCACACACGACTAGAAATGGTGTACAAAGGCGTACGCAGAATTTTATTTCGGGAGCGATAGAACTTCATGTATGAAATAATCTACCAAATGTTGTTGATTGTATTACTAGGGAACACTAATCTCACTAATAAAGCCGGACGTATTCCAGAAGAAAATTTGGATATCAAGGTGCAAACTAATTACATCCAAGCAATTTTCGTACCTCAAATTTAACACACATAAAGGTGGGAAATAATATTTAGTTTTAAAAAGAATTTTTTTTAACTATTTAACAAAAATACAATTAACCTAGGCACAGCCTTGCCCAAAAAATATTATTTATTTAAATATCAGGGAAAATGTGAGTGTGGATGTTACATACACACTGCAGTAGAAGTAATTATTTGCATGTATGCTAAGATTGAATTTAAAAACAATTGGCTTTAACGTATATTCAAATATCGATTATTCGATAGAAATGAACTATAACAGCAGAACCTACAGAGCTACACGTAGCCCGCTGTTTGTTTTCAAATTATTTTCTTTTGTACATTGTACTTTTACAAGGATAGACCTTTGGAAACTCAGTTGCCAAATATATCACTTGTAAAATTGCGAGGGAGGTCTTTGTAGCAGTTGCAATTTTACAATGTCCTGCCTTGTAGCTTTACAAACTATGTCGTTGGCAACTGAGTTTTCCACGATTTTACTTGTTAAAAGTAAAAAAATAAATATTTTATGGTGTTGTTGAGGATTTCAGGTGCTGTAGTCGATCCGGTAATGCTACAAGCAGCTGCAGATCATCTAATGAGCAATAACTAAGAGCCCGGACGATTTCACGAATTCATTCCGTGATATGCTAAAATTAAAATAATTATACCCATGTGTTGCTTTTTGCTGTTGGTTCACAGTTACTCAGGAGGGCTTTTAGCGAAATCGAGAACATCAATCAAAGAAGTATCGACTCGCAAGTTACCCATTTGAAACGCCTCGCAAGTCTGCAGGAATTGAACAGATTATGGAGTTTAGGTACAGTTAAAAATAGGGATTTTAGTATAGTGAACTTAGGTCGGGTTTATAAACTATGCAAGAAGCTTAAAGTTAAATAACGGCGTTTTCTCTTACCCGTTTATAAAATACCAAAAACACAAAAATTCATGCAAGCATGGACCAACTTTTAACTTCTTGAGATTTAACTTTCGTTTTCAATTGCCATATTTGAAGCGAAGTGTTTCGAAAACTTTTATAGACGCAGACGTTATGTGCATTGAAGATAACAGATGTTATTTTTATTATGTACATCACGTTTTTTATATTCGTTAAACTTTCACGCAGTGAAGTAAAAAAAAAATTATGTAAATCATATTATTAAAAATTCATTTTGTTTACATGATAATTATTAATTACCGAAGTAAGCCCGGGGCGAAATGTGTTTTTTTTTATGTTTTACAATTTCAAGTTGTGGGGGTTGATGAGGTTTTGTGACTTGCTTTATAAACGAATGTGATGTCTTGCTTTGGTTTCGCGTTGCGTTGTTGCGTTATAAACCCGGCTTTAGCCTCCAGACCTCATCTATAGTCACCAAAAAAAAGAACAAAGTTCTTTATAAATATCTGGAGTCCCAGAAAACGATTAACCTGTTTGGTGCATGACCACTTAGCGTAAAGTAGTATCTTTACCTTGACCACTTTCTGGCCAATCCGCGGAGAGCTTCGAGTTTTAGCCTAAGCGGTTAAATATAACGCCAAATTACAGGGTCTCCTCTCGCCTTTGAAAGAAAAAGAATAATAATTATTTGCCGCGCAGTTATTAGACGCTTTTTTTGTCCACCCCGGCGGGAATCGGCGGAGGAGGAAGGAAGGAAAAGAAGAAATACATGAAGCTACATGACGTGCACCTAGTGGCATGCCGGAGACTTTTTTTTTTTTTTTTAATTCTTAAGGCCAGCGTCCGGCCTTGACGTTTCGCGGACTTGGCCTGGCGTCAGAAACACTATCCCGCGAGTCGTCGGGTTCAAGGGAGCTGGGTGCTGCGCCCTGGCGGCGGGAGTCAGAGGCTGGACTCGCTTTCTTTGTCGCATTCGTACACGTCACCCGTATGTACACAGGATAGAAAAAACTAATATTTTATACTTTTTTTTTTTTACAAAACATGCCTTTGGAAACCAGTTGCCAAGAAATGGTTTGTAATACTTAGGGGCATGCAGATTTCGCGAAAAGATTTCGAGACAAGCTGAAAGTTAAAACATTGTAGCATCGTCTGTGTTTAGTGATTGGGTGATTTTCTCCCAGATAGTAACAACACCAATCACAGTAATTCAGTGCGAAAGCAAACGCGTCCTGAATGGCTCGGTCAAATAGGGCAACGACTTCCCTCGCATACGGTCGCCAATCACAGGGAATAAACCACGGGTTTGGGTATACCTTGTTGCAGTCTATTAAGCGTTCAGATCTTTTCGCGAAAAATGCCTGCCCCTAGTAATACTACAACAAAGGTATTGGAACTTTGTACGACACGTGGCTATAGTAGTTATTGTTAGGCAATTTGTGCGAAGAAAAAAATATCTGAACGCCTATTAGACTGCAATAAGGTTCACCCGCAACAGCGGTTTCTTCCTTGAGATTGGCGGCCGTCCGCGAGAGAAGTACCGTTTGCCTTGTTTGACATGGCCGTTCAGAACGCGTTTGCTTTCGCGCTGAAGTACTGTGATTTGGTGTTGTAACAAATGACATGCACCTGGAAGAAACTCACCCAATCACGAAACAGAGACGATGCTACAATGTTTTAACTTTCAGCTAGCCTCGGAATCTTTCCGCGAAATATGCATGCCCCTACTCATTGGTAGAGACCGGAAAAATTCGCGGTTTCATTTCGTGATAGACTGAAATTCAAACATGTGTACAATTCTGCTGGTTCTGCTATTGGCTCGCAGATTAACTGGAGCTCCCTGGGCCATTGAGAGACTATCGACCAAAGAAGCGTCGAATCACAAGCTACCCAGTAGAGACGCCTCACAATTTAGTAACCAATGAACACGCGTGTTTACTTGAGAAATGCAGAGGATAATGGAGGCTATTCTAGAGGTCATTGAATGCGCGAATTTTTCCGGTTCCTACTCATTGGTGTTAGTTTTTAGCAAGCCCAAAAGGAATATGGGTATAGAAGTTTCGTTCGTTGCATGTCCGGACCCACCTTAAGACATGCTCTTGCAGACCGGAGAGGAAGGAGCGCCCAACCCCGCCCCAGGTGCAGGTGCGCGCGAGGTAGGCCCGCGGCCCTCGAGAACATTCCAGTGCCGCGCCGACGCCGAAGCGTTTGTTTAGGTGGTCTCTTGTTTGCGCCGTTGCACCGCCGCCGACCTTGGGCTGACACCCGAGGAAGAGGAGGCGAGGCGAAGGAAAAAACAAAAACACAAAAAAAAAAAGAAAAGGAAAGGAAGGAAGCCTCAGCCTCGTTCGCAGAGGGCGACTATGTTTGCAGAACGCGCGCGCGAACTGCAGAAAGAATAACGTCCCGTGGTCCGCGAGATCTTGGCCCGAGCGTCGCTGTCGACGGGTCGTCACCAGCGACGCCGAAACACCACGACGCCGAAATGTCAAAATTGACCACAACGCCGACAGCTATAAAACTGGCTGTGTACCACAACGCCGAAATAACAACTGAATGAATTTGTGTGTGTTTCTTAAATGTACCTTAACGCCGAAATACCACAATCAAACCTAACCTTACCTAACCTAACCCTAGCGTAATATAACCTAACCTAACTTAACCTAGCCTATCCTAGCCTAGCTTAACCTAGCCTAACCTAATCTAGTCTGACCTAACCTAGTCTAACCTAACCTTTGTGGCAGTCCTGCAATGACATTTTTCGGCGTTGTGGTACACATCAGTTTTCGAGCTGTCGGCGTTGTGGTCAGTTTGGCATTTCGGCGTTGTGGTATTTCGGCGTTGTAGTGCGTCCCCGCTGTCGACTACCCAGGTTTATCGCATTCCAAGTGATCCGGACAGTGGACCGGAAGCGAGAAAGGCGCCCTCTCCCAATAACAACTAGACAATAAAACATTACTGGAGCGATAGCAAGCAGCATCCGACCGTTGAAAAAATGTATTTTTTTAAATTATGTTTAGTGCCTCTTGTTTACGTGGCGTCAGAAATGATGAGTTAAAATAGCCTTTTAAGGGGTCCGTATACCCGGGCACACATACGGTGCTCCGAGCTTCAGGAAAAAAAAAACCACGTGATTCTTATAAACTGCTCAAGTTATCCGAGTGGCGTCTGTCAACGAAAATCATTTAAGAATAAGCAGATAGCGGATGGGTAGTTGTATTTCCGTGTTTCGTTTTTAAACTGTATTTTTAAGGGAGTGAAAAGGGCAGATTAATATTTAGACATGATACGCCCTGTACAGAGTCTTGAAAGCACCGAAGGGCCTTGCGTTACACCTTTACCCTTCATTTATCCGCCATATAATTTTATGGTTACTGCTCAGATCTCATATTGTTGCCCCATGCACGACGAGAAGACTGCGCGCCATTCCACAGCCTTGCGCTTAGAGGTGATACCGCGCTAGAAGCACCAGCCTCACTAGGTGGGCCCCAAAGCAACATTTTAGACTCTCCATTTATCCGAGAGGTATTCAGTGTTATTTGAAACCTTTCCGTCATCCGCCCCTCCCGAATATTCTTAGCTGGTAACGCCACTGACGGCGCTCTGGCAAGGGAAGGACGCGGATTCGAATCCACGGTCCCGGCCATCCTGATTTCTGCTGCTCTCCGGACGACTGCGATAGTTCTCGACCAACACGTCATGGCCTATCCCTCACTCGAACAATCGTTCTCGACGAGACTCGAAGCTTTTCGGAACTGGATCAACAACTCGGACACTCGGGATCAATTTTTCCGGAAGCCACGTCTTACAAAAACTGCTCAAAAATGTGACGGGAAAGCGCATACTGCAGTTGGAAAACATACATTGAAAATATGTGTAATGTTCTTGTGCCTTACGCATAGCCGGTTCCTGAAAAGGGAGAGGGGAGCATACGGACACGTCCCCAACCCCCCATCACCTGGAAAAAGTAAAAATAAAAATGGATAAAACGACTTCGGAAGTAAATTTTGGTCTGTGTTTATATTGAATACTAATCAAAGACTTGTGTATTAACATTGAATATATATGATTATATATATATATATACAATGGTATTACTATAAATAACTTAGACCGGATGTAATATCTAGACTCATCATCTAGATATTAAGCCTCGTATTGTATTGAGAATTCTGGTTCCCCTCCCAGAAGTCAATCCTGCATCTGCCCTTGGTCTTACTCACTGAAAGAACTCGCGAAGACTGGAATGTGAAGGCTCTCGGATCACCTTGAAAGCGACATTTTTTTTCTTTTTACTCGTTGCTTCCGTTATGCACCTTGCACGAGGCTGTAAATGTAGCAGGCTACACCTCCCTGCTTACGCGCTTAAAAAGCACTCTGAATGTGCCAAAGATATCCCAGTAGAACTGTATTATTGTATTCAGCTACCTTTTTTTTCTCGAAATGAATCCAGAGTTAAGTTTATCTGTTAGTAAATTTAGTACTTTTAATAAGTATAGGAACTGGAAAAATTCAGGATATACCTACTCCTCAGTCTTAAGCTTCACACACGAAAAAAATTAAAAGGATCACATGTGTGACAGTTATAAAATGGGTAGACTGCGATTCGTCAGTAATTTAGTTTAGGGTTTCTGATTGGCCCAAAGACCTCCAGACAAATTGTCAGCCAATTTAATAGTGAGCACAGTTATGTGTGTTTGTGAAATTATTCTGCGAATATTTCCGGTCTCTATTTATAATTCCATGGTTTCAAATAATACTTTCTATCAGTTTAAACAAAAATTCTTAAAATCGTTTAGAAGTTATATACAAAAAAACCTTAGCTTCTTCTTTATTTTAGCTAAACATGTGGATGTCTCTCGCCTCTTGAATGGTTTCGGACTACTGAATGGCTTGACGAAGGAAAAACGTCAGAATTCATGCTTGTCTAGTACCTACTGCTTTGCCTTGAAACTCGCGGAGCAGAAAGTTATTTTCATCAGCCCACAATCGCTCTACATCCTCTGCTGTTTTCAGGCTGGCGCGAGCGTATATAAGTGAGCCTCATTACAATCCCGTCATTGACCGCAGAAGCCACAGAAACCCTTCCTTCCTAAGCCACACAACGATTTGTATCCGGGTTTTCCCGCCTGTGATCACGCGCGCGATCTTTCACTACTCCGTGAAGCTGATCCGCCAGATCCCGAACTGCTAGGGTACTTCCGTTCGAACATTGTCCGCCGCCTCGTTAGGGGGACGCACCACAACGCCAAACGTACAATAACGCCGAATGCCAAACTGACTACAACGCCGACAGCTAGAAAACTACTGTGTACCACAACGCCGAAATACATTATCGCCGAAAAATGTAATTGCAGGACTGCCACAAAGGTTAGGTTAGGTTAGGTTAGGTTAGGCTAGGTTAGCCTAGGTTAGGTTGTATTTCGGCGTTAAGATACATTTAACATTTTTCGGCGTTACTGTATTTCGACGTTGTGGTACACAGCAGTTTTCTAGCTGTCGGCGTTGCGGTCAATTTGGCATTCGGCGTTATGGCATTCGGCGTTATTGTACGTTCGGCGTTGTGGTAACGACCCCTCGTTAGCACATCCGGGGCCCAGTTCGAGCCGGGCTCGTTTCCTCCCCGACCTTGACCTGACTCGGGGTGGATCGCTTCTTCCCCTGGTGTTTCTCCCTCAACACCGACCTCAGGCTCGTGCGATGTGATCAGAGGCTGTACCCGCGCGACCAAGGAAGGGACCGAATTAAAAGTTACCTCGACAAATTTTTCCATGCGAACAGCTCCAATAAGCAAAAAGGATAATGGAGTCCATATGTTCCAAACCTACTAAATAGTCCAGATTTTATTTTATGTACAGCATCTATCACACTATTAAAATTTTTGACTTTAAATTAAGAAAGATATCTACTTGCAGGAGCGCCAGCAGAATATCGTCACAGGAGAAAGGGGAGAGGGGGGATTTGCACCACTTTCCCCGTTGTTTGTTTTCAAATTCTTTCCTTTTGTGGTGGAAATAATATATTTTTTAGGAGTTCGGGGGGAGGTGTGTGATGATATCCCTATATCCCCTACCACCTTCTTACACCCTTGCCCCCTGGTTTCAATTTATCCACAAACATTTTCGTAAATTAAAAGGCAGCCTACTACGTTTACTTACTGAGCAATAACACACAGAAAAGTGTTAAGTTCACGGCAGGCCCACTTTTTTTTTAGTTTCATTTTTTTTCTTCACCCAGCCACAATGGAACTTAGAACTTTGAAGTACATTTACCCTTCGTTTGATTTTTGGTGCGTTTTTTTCAGTGAAATGCCATAAAAATACTGTGATTTGTAATATCGTATATGTTCGAGGAGATATCATTGGAAACGTAGATAATTTTTTTCCGATTCGTTCGTGGAAATTACTATTAACGATTATTTTTCCTTGAAACAAGGCGACAGGGTATGACTAGAGATGTTATTTTTACAGAAAAAGGAGTTTTTGGAAACATTTCCAGGATAATTTTCCAGAATTTTTTTTTTGTAAAACTGAAATATTTTTCAACAAATTTTATCAATATATCTGTACAAACATAACCAAATAACAAAAGGAGTGAGCCGTTGGCTGGTAAAGAAAGACAAAATGTACTTTACGTACGAGCTTACTCCACAATTCTATACATAGTTTTAACTTAAGAGTTTTTATACCTGTACTGTAACATAACAATATCGTAAAATTTTACAGGTGGTCATAAAAAACGTAATGGAGGCTAAGACTACAGACTACAGCAAAGAAATATTGTGCTATTTTCTTAGTATATTAGTATATCAACCTATCTTAAATTATGTAATAGATAAAAGTTATTTTTTTATTAAATTTTACTGAAAAATACGTGAATATATTTTTCCAGAAAATTTTCCCACTCACGTGTGTAGGTATGATCACTTGTATTTCCGATACCAAGTAATGAATATTTTCATGTCGTACACATAGAGAACTCTCGCACGCGCCTTCAAGGTACCAAACGTATGGGAAGTGCACTTTTTTATAGGAGTGAGGACTTTACATTTTCAGCCACGACGGTAATTACGACGATAATATTTTTTTTTTGTTTTATGTTTCTTAGCTCAAATATTGAGGCCACGTCTATGAAAAAAATATATAGTGTGCTTGACGTTTCAGCATTCTTTTTTGCAGCGATCTTCATGGGCCTCACCCAGAAGCCAAAAAGCTGTAGGTAACTAGGGCCACGAAAGCCGATACTGTATTATTTTTTTCAAATGCAACATAAATATTCATTGAAAATAACATATACTTGTACATTTCTACAGTAACATAAAAACAATCGTGTCACTACAAAATAATGTTCACAGTAGTACAGAGTTCGGATTCTTACACCGGGCATTTAATGCCTTGTGCTTGTCCCAGTACCTGCAATAGTTAAAATTATTTGTAAACCGTTCCCAGAATAGCGCCCCATAATTAACTGCGCACATCAATAAGCATAATAAAACCATAAAGTCGAGTTATTGAATATACGATCTTTTTTTTTTCATGGTTTAAAAAATTATGCTTTAATGAAACATCAATTATAGTATAGAATTATGCGCCAGAGTTTTGGAAGAAACACTCAGCATCATCTCAAAAAATGTATTTCATATACGCAATTTTAACCATAGTCATGTGTAGTGTTTGAAACTTTATCTTGGCAGTTAGTTTCCAAACGAATCTTTTGCAAAAGTACAGAAAATGTGTAACTGTGTGGGTTAAGAACTGTATTTACGAGAAATATTCTGCGTGTGATCTCCGGAATCTCGCTGACGGCATCACGTGGTTTATTGTTTCTTTAAATCACTCCATAAAAGCAATTGCATGCCGAGAAGACAATTTTTTTTGCACATCTCTGTGGTGTTTTCATTTATGTATTCTCACCGTCGCGTGTTAACCTCGAGAGGCGGATTACTGGACGAGTTCCAAGAATCGGCGCTTTTGTCGCGGAGGTTGTTCTAGCGGACGGCCTTCTGGCAGAATGTGCGACATGATCGCGCTGCAGTTGGAGGAACAACCCGCAAACACGCGAGTGCAACAGTGTACCGCAGCGTGCGATGGGGAAAAAAAATAACGAGCATTCCGTCACGCCTGGAATATTCTGCAAAAGAGCAAACGACGTAGAAATTAAAAAATAAAAAGGAAATGTCAACTACTTGGCGAACTCCGAAAAGGAATGGGGGGGGGGGGGGGGGGGGGATTAACAGACCTTGCCGCGTGCAAGACCTCTGACGGACCTTGAGCGCCGATAGCAGCTCGCCAAACGGGTTGCAGGTCAACACCAACTTGGCAACCTGCGAAGGTTTGTGCGATATGACTTGCATTCCGCCGGGCCAGAAACACATGAGCTCTCGTTTCCCTTGCGCTTATGGAAGGGAAGGGGGGGGGGGGGGAAATTGAGGCCTCTCTGTCTTGCGATTTCAAGTACTTTTGATTGATACCACTTGCAATAAAGTTCCCATGCGCATATATATATATATATGTATATTTTGGACATGGCATGGGACTTATGTAGGCTTGCTTGTTGAAGTCAGCACTCTTGAACTGGTGTGATTGTCATGATAGCTGTAGTCCCCCGCAGGAGCTGATAATTTATTTCCTCGCGGTGCTTACAGACTAGAGCTTATTATTATTATTATTTTTATTATTAGGAAATATGTGGTTGAAACAAGGTATAGAATGTCTGGTTGGTGTGATTTATGTATGTCCTGTTATGCCAAAAAAATGTGGCTAAATAGTTAAAAAATTATAAATTATAGCGGAAAGATAGAAAAAAAATTAAGATGACGGGGCCTTAACCTTGTTACGGGGCTCGCCAAGTCAAGGGTGTACTTGCGTCAGTGAGGCGGGATGATAAGTGCGACGCCCGCTGGGGTTTCAAGCGCTGAATCGCCTCTAACACCAAGGCTGTGGACATGCGCACAGTCTTCTCGTCGTGCATAGGGCCACTGTGAGATTATATGTAGCGGTGGCCCATTTCACTATATTGCGGAGAAATTAATATAAATGCCTGTTTAAAGTCCCATGAGTGCTTTAAGAAAATTTTACCTAGTGTTTCGTGCCTAAAAATAATTCTGCTTCCATGCTTTATAGGCATTCTTCTAAAGAAATCTTTTAAAAAATAGATACGGATACATAACTACTCATACGCCTTCAAAGAATTCTTAAATGCATAGGGAGTGTTAAAAAAACTCGTCATCCAACGGAAAGGGTCCATCAAGGTACAAATATTTGCCATCTGAACTGCTGGCAAATAATAAACCCGAATTTTGCAGGTCATTAAATACCTGTATCTTATATTAACCGTCTATATGGGTTTGAACATCACAAATACTGTTTTTGATATGTTTCTTTTCTTTTTTTTCTCAGTTGGGGCGGGAATCACGTTGGTTTAATTTTTTTTTAAATTATTTTTTAAAGGATTTTATCTTTTCAATGTCTAAATTTTAGTTTCAAATTGTTTTCAAAGAGTCGCGAAAAAAAAAATAATTTAAACGAAATATTTCAATTATTGTAACGAAATTGCGTGCATAAATCTCTTCATCACTCAGCGATTAAAAAAAGTGATTACTAAAGGTTTGTGTATCTACGTCCACCCGGTTTAAGGGCGAGAATGCTCTTGGTTGAACCGCGCAGGCCGACCTTGCAGACATGCGCTGTAATTTTTATTTTAAGTTAGATGTCCGGTTTTATGTCACGACATGACAGGTCATAACAAATACCTCCCAAGCCTTTTATAATTTGTTGCAATCACCGATCATTTCACATGCGCAAACTAAAACCGTCGTGATTGCTACGCCACTCCACGAATGTCATAATTAAGTATCCAGAGTGGGGCAGAAAAATGGGGGGAGGGTAGAAATTCTTCCCCTCTCCTGAAGTGGAAGCTAATTAAAACAAGGAGCCAGGAGCTACAGTTAGAGGCCATTTTTTTTACTAAACTTCACAAAGGATCGTTTAGATTTTTTTAATAAACGATTTCTTCTTTTTGTTATTGTTTATTATTGTATTGCAACTTGGACCTTCTACTACCTAGAAATAAGTTGAATTATGAAAAATTAATCCCCCCCTTCTGACACACCTTTGAAAAGCGCCCGTAAAATTTCATACCGAATCTGTATTATAAGCTGCGGCTGAATATTAGAGAGAGAGAAAAAAAGATGGTAATGTTTAGTCTCCCGTACTTGTATTATAACACACACATACACTCTACGTATCAAATTCCCGCATATATTACGAAAATGCTCGCCTATCACATTCATTACGCCGTGTTTTTTTTCCTCTCATTTTTTCCCAAGATTCAACACGCGCAACACGTGATCAAAACTAATTAAAAATAGAATTTCTTATTTTTAATTAAGAGTAGGTAATAATAATTTAAGTTAATTTTTATAAAGCTGTAAATAAATATAATAAATGCCTTGTATATGATTAAAAAATACAGTAGCTAGAAAAGTTTTATTTATTTTCCCGCGGTTCGAATAAGCGTTGAGCGGGTCGTTACCACAACGCCGACAGCTAGAAAACTGCAATGTACCACAACGCCGAAATAACAACTGAATGAATTTGTGTGTGTTTCTTAAATATACCTTAACGTCGAAATACCACAATCAAACCTAACCTTACCTAACCAAACCTAACCTTACCTAACCAAACCTAACCTAGCGTAATATAACCTAACCTAACTTAGCCTATCCTAGCCTAGCCTAACCTAACCTAGCCTAACCTAACCTAGTCTAACCTAACCTAGTCTAACCTAACCTAGTCTAACCTAACCTAGTCTAAACTAACCTAACCACTGTGACAGCCCTGCAATGACATTTTTCGGCGTTAGTGTATTTCGGCGTTGTGGTACACAGCAGTTTTCCAGCTGTCGGCGTTGTGGTCAATTTGGCATTTCGGCGTTGTGGTGCGTCCTCGCGTTGAGCTATTAGAAAAACTGGCTACTTCTTCGTGTAATGTCAACACCTTCCCCCCCCCCCCCCCCCCCCCACGCCAAACACCACCTCCCGAGGGTTGACTGGTGACGCCACAGCTGAGTCAGCGCGCGCGCAGCTGGACGTCTGTCGCCGTAGGCTTCCTGGAAGCAGTCCGGCGCTCCTGGAACGAGGCTCAGGACATTCGAAGGATCCTTCCTCGGCCTTTTCCTTTCGTCGCCGCCTGATGCGTCATGTCTTCCTACCTGTCATCAGTCGTAAAATAAAAAAATAAAAAAATCAATGGTTTCCTCGTAGCCCGGCGTGAATCAAGAATTTCCTTTCCCTCCGCTTACGTCAGCGTAAAATTTCGTAAAATTAATTCGATGCTCGCAAGAAGTGTTTAAGTAGTTAGTCTTGGTTCGTAGTTCTGTATTTTGAAGCATTTCGTCACTTTGCATTCTTAGAGAAATTTTTTGTGTCGAAATCATCACATGTCAGTTGCAACTAATTTTATATTTTTTTTTATTTCCCCACGCTGTACTAAATACTGAAATTATAAGAAATAGTCAACACCATTGCCACCTACTAATTATTATTACTTAAATAGTTCCTAAAAAAAAAGATTTTACAATTTATACTACAAAAAAAAATTGTGAACCACAACTG
Organism: Bacillus rossius redtenbacheri; assembly: GCF_032445375.1. Lineage (NCBI taxonomy): Eukaryota > Metazoa > Arthropoda > Insecta > Phasmatodea > Bacillidae > Bacillus > Bacillus rossius. The sequence goes on along the minus strand of NC_086343.1, from coordinate 15,506,407 downwards.
ACATGCTATTTTGAGGTCAATATGTGAACATTTGTATAAGTAACACAAACGTATTCATGAAAATGGTTTCGCCGCATGTTATAAAAATTGGAATGGTACATGACCATTCTTTACTGGATCGCCAGAGCCTTCCGCAGTAGGAAGATATTAAGGAACGACACAGCGCAGTTCTGAACATCGTCATTTCCACTGTACCTCTGAGTGTCATTTTCTGGCATTTATAGACATGTTGGCTAGGCTAGTCGTTTTTACCAAGATAAGCTAGGAAGTGTAAACAGAAAAAAAAATTCTTTGTCAGCGTGTGACGAATGCTTTCCTGTTTGGTTTTTTTTGAGGATGTGGTGATTATTGCGTCAGAAGTTGCAGTAAAGCAGTCAAATTTACAGACTTTTCAAATAAAGGAACTATTTTTCGTAGTTCCAGATAACCAGATCCTGGTAGAAATAACGCTAAGTTTCCAACTTTCGAATTATATGTTCTGTTGTAAATGCTTAAAACATTTACGTAGAAGGAAAATTATTGTTTTTTTTATAGATATAACATATTATTAAAGATTTTTTTTTTCACTCAGATATGATTTTTGGAAGCTCGTCTTCTAATTAAGTAAAACTGGGCACCCGCAAACTTACGAAGTAATACGTAAAATTTACGAAGCGCTCTGGAAACTTTTGTCATCCTTGTTCTTCGTTTATTTGAGGTGACAATTTTTTTTTTAAATGTACCAAACAACTTTAACAGCAGACCACCAATGAGATCACTCCCAATGTAGTGTTAAATAATAATAGTAATAGGCCACGAGAGTTATCAAGTTCGTATTACGGTCCAATACTAAAATTTTAGTTATTAGATCTAAGATCAAATGAGTTTCCTCCCCTAAATAAATATTCTGTGACCGAGCTAAAACTGCCCCCTCCCCCCCCCCCCCCCCCAATTTATTTCCTTTTTCAGTTTCATCCTTTTTTTTTTATCATACGAAGAATGATTTAATGATGAATTCAAACTATAAAATTAGCTTAACTCGTGACTATATTACCATTCCCGTACATATGTAAATTTCAAGAAGCTATAGCCTATTTGAGTGATTCCATTACTATACTTTTAAAATAAAAAAAAATTAATGATATAGGATAAAAAAAATTACCACATTAATAAATTTCACACTTCATATTTCACAGCAGCAGAACCATAAGTTTCTACTTGAAATCCATGGTGTTTTATATATTGAGTATGTAGATCATACGCGCAATAATTTTAACTGTAAGGTAATTCGTTTCCCTGAAAATATTTTTTTTTTGTTTCACATGAGTCTCGGAAAAATTTAATTTTTACAGATAGAAACAAAATAATAGTGTTTTATCTCTCCCTAACGAAAGTATAGGCCCATCAGAATAATCAAAATAAAATGGCCACCAGCGAACGGACATAATGAACACCTCGTTCTTAAACGCAGCACTCAACAGTTCGTGTCGTTAATTAACGAATATTCACATCTCGCGGGCACGCGAGGGTTGTTTGCCGCCACCAACTCCTCTCGCCATTATAATTTATCCGGCCATCTCACTAATTGTACAGTTTTCGGAACGCACCTACGCTATAAAAACCGTTTCCTTTGCCACAACAAAGTTTTTTTACGTGTAAACATCTCGGTACACGGCATTTGGTAGGAGTAATTTCGTGAAAATTTAACGGGAGTCGAAGAACAGAAATATGTCACAAATATGGCGGATCCACGTGTAGAAACATAAACTCATATATAGCCAGTTTCGTTTACATTAAGGGACATATAAAACGTAATTGTGTGTCAAATGAAACTTTACGATAGTTAAACTAACCTGGATATTTGGTAAACTAAAATAGTAATACTAAAAAAGTTATCACAAGTTTTAAAATACCTACGAAAACTGGTATTACAATACCGATAATAAATATTCCCAATTACAAAATGTACAATTTACAAATCCCGCGATTAATAAAAAATAAAGTCTAAGCGTTACCGAAGCCATATCTGAAAATATGAACTGCACGTGTTGCATAGCTTGCCTATTCGCACTACTTTCAGGTAAACTCGTGCATTAAAAAAAATCTAGAAATTCAAAACAGGACGTCCGGGCCGTGGGAATTTTGCCCCCTCCCCTTTCCCCGCTCCCCGTGATCTCTTCTCTCAACGGCACTGGATATAATGGGTTTAATTTTATTCTTTGTCGTAAAGAAAGTGTTTTTACAGTGTAGCTGACAAAGCAACGAGACCAGATAATAACTGGCGAGTGGCACGCACAGCCAGACGATAAAATCTTCGTAAACACAGTGAGTTTGTGAAACAAGGACTACCCTTGGCGTCAGCTTCATATCAATTAATTCCCTTGTGGGTGAATGTGAACATCGTCCTGCCTGTGTGACGGCGGTGTCGATAGGTGGACGGTTTTACCACATAGCGTCCTTCGGGGATGTGTTCGTGACAGCCTACGAATGGCGATTTTCGATGACCTTCTGCGTGCCATAACAACGCAGGTTGAGTAGCGTTTAGGTGAATTAATTACCTCCCATTTTGGATTTATTAATACTTCTTCGTGACTTGACTTTCGATTTGAATGTTGAACTAACCCCATCTGAACAGAAATAAAAATACGTATGTTCCTTAAAAATTTGTCCTAATAACCCTCAGTTAATTTCATTACATCAACAACCATAAATAAGAGCGACTGATAATCTACACTTTTTTTATCTCACTAAAAAAACAATGTATGTCCTTCGCAAGTAAACCTGTTAAAGGATCCTGTGGATGATGAGTTTTGATTCTCCATATTATATCTTTAAGTAATTCATGAAATTATGAGGAAATGTTCAAATTGGATTGCCTATTAATGTGTTTTTTACTTGTTTGTTACTTTACTTTCTGTGTTATCTCTGATCAATGTATTTCTTTGTAGTTTTAACTGCTACCATCACAATGAACTAAAATACTGATAAAATGTTAATAATTATAAAATATTATATGTAGCCTTGTTTTCCATGTATGTAGCTACTAGTGTAGGTTGGTGTTACTGAGTGTTTTTTTTAAGTCGTAAAGTCGTAACCTTTTCTGTTACTTACGCATCAATGTTCTACTTTTCGCAGTCCATAATGTGGTTTGTGTTTAAAAGAGAAATTGTGTCAAGTGGCTTGACGCATGTAAAATTATTAAAAATGGGTTTGTGACCAGGTAAGCAAGATCGTGAAAAAGTCCATCTTTCAGTGCTGCCCAGTAGTAAAGCTTGGCCTCACAGTTTGAAAAGAAAAGCGTACTACCATCATGTGGTAGTGATATGTAGAGCCATGTTTATTTCATTGACTCACTGGATAGCAAATCAACTTGAACGGTATATACTAAAAAAAAAAAATATTCATATTCATATTTATGATTGGACTACAATGTTCTTAACACACCCTTGAAGACACAGAGCCAGTTATAAACATGTAAAAGAATTAGTTACCCAATTACGTGTGACCTGCCAAAGGATGTGACCTTTTAATAGACCAATGAGCATTCAATAACTGCTTTATTGTGTATAGGCAAGTTGAGTCTAGCCTGGAGTGAAATAATCGTGGCTCTATTGATATCTTCGTTTTGATTTGATAAATAGCTGAACATTCACGATGTGCTTGTCTGTTCCTGCCAGGAATTATATGTGCTGAAGGTGCGTTGTGGAAGGACCAACGCAAGTTCGTGTCTACTTGCCTGAAGAACTTTGGAATGGTCAAGTTCGGTCTGAAGAGAGCCAAGCTTGAACAGCGCATCATGTGTGGAGTCAAGGCGTGCCTCCAGGTAACACATTGCAAGTCTTTCATGCTCCAAGTCTCGTATTTAGAGCCTACCCTTATTGCCATTTATTAATTGCAGTATCAGGATTCTGTATATTAGTATTGAATAAACTTACACAAACAGTCCACCAACTATGGTGGGACACAGAAACTTCTATCGCTGTGATTTTATCTGGGATATGGTAACATCAAAAAATCACATGCCTCACTAAACATAAATGGGTCCAAGTAGTTTGAGGACCTGAAGTGACCAAACCACTCCCCAAAACTTCTGATAGTAACTCACACTAGTTACAATAATGTTTTCGGGGAAAAAAACTAAGATAAACATTGTGTTCAGACTCTTCATGAGCTTCTGTATTAGCCACTTTCCCAAATTTGAATTTTTTTTTTGCTTTCTGGGTTAAGTGGTTGACTTCGACCAATGGATGGCAGATTTTCTCGGAGCTCTCAGTGTCTATCAATTTAGCATTTCTTACTTCTTCATTGCGGGTCCTCCAACCACGTTGTCCATCAGACCCCTTCATTGCATCACCTTTCAGCAGTTGATGCCCCAACTTCAGATTTACCCACATACGCTCTTTAATCATTTCATCGATACCCAGGACCCCTGCAGTTGACACAGCTGTGCGTCATAGGTGTGGTTCGTACTGCTCCACTTGCTCTTACTGTTTAGCTGAAAGGGTATGGAGGAAATGTTGGTGCTGATGCCAGATGCGGAATAGGTATCCTCTCGGCACGGTGTGTCCCTTACTGCATCCAGATCGCAATGAAACGGCGTAACCATTTCCCCATATGTAGAGGCCCATAAATTTCAAAGATTCTTTTTTTTTCGCAAGGTAGACTGCAAACATGCATACATTTGCATTGGTTTGTAGATAGGATCACAATTGCTTGGCCGAGTAAACCACCAACTGGCAGTAGAGTTGATGAATCGCATCGACATATCCCAAATAAGGGGGAGCTTCTACAGCAAGAAATCAGCCAGTAGAAAAGTATACGTTGGTAAAGTATAAATAGGGCTTTACATTTCAGCCTGATGCCAAACGGATCCGCGAAATTTCCCGGTCTGTGCCCATGGCTTATCTGGAGCCTGTGTCACCGTGTTTCTAAACCATAAGCAGGGCTGGTGCAAGGTAAGATGGCGCCCTAGGCGAAAAATCTTTATTGCCCCCCCCCCTCCCCCTCGGCCGGACACCCCAAAAAAAATTGACCATGCCTCAAAATACATCATGTAAGCCTAATATTCTGTCAACAATCAAATGTAAGCAGGCTTGTGTTTTTTTTCTTGTTTACTTATTACAAATCATAAACAGGTCACCGTGGACTTTAAATAATTACTTATATCAATATAAACATTCCAAACTGTTACAAAAATCCATTTTCATCATGTTTCAATAATCGTTAAACATATTATGTATATGAGCTGTTGTGTGTCGTGCTGCGCCGCCCCCCAGCTACTTGGCGCCCTAGGCGGTCGCCTAGTTCGCCTGTGTGGACGCGCCGGCCCTGACCGTGAGGAGCGCATATGTAACATTGAAACGTTAAATGAGAGTACATCGAAATGACCGATGACTGATCTGTGTGCGTGGTGGGGTCCCCAAGGAGCTGCGGTCCACAGCCGCCCCGAGGGACCCCTTGCACGCCCTCCACCACTGCCTGGGCAACGTGGTCAACTCCCTGGTGTTCGGCCGCACGTGGGCCGACGACGACCCCGTGTGGCGCTGGCTGAGGCATCTCCAGGAGGAAGGCACCAAGCTCATCGGCGTCGCCGGGCCATTAAACTTCCTGCCGTTCCTCCGGTGAGCAGGTCCTTGCAGTCAGGGGCGCAACAACAGGGGGGGGGGGCAAGGGTATTTCTCCCCCCCCCTTTTTTTTTGAAACCTTGAAGTGGGGGCAAACGGGGGCAAGGAAAGTGCTGTGTAATCAATTTTTAGATAATAAAACTGCTTAAATAGCACCATTTTCCACCTTGAAATACAAATTTTCCCGGAGGAGGTCCTCCGGACCCCCCGCTTCAATAGCGGGGGATCTATGATTCTTTATAAAAAGGTATATTGCCCCCCCCCCCCCCTTTGGAAATTTTGTTGTTGCGCCCCTGCTTGCAGTGGTGACGACGCCTTTTCACTCAACACTCACAAACCCCCCCCCCCCCCCCCCCCCATATATGTGACGTTTAGAGACGTGCGAAAGTTCGCGGATTCATTTCGCGATAGGCTTCGCGTCAGAGGCGTCTCTCTCTCTCTCTCTCTCTCTTTCTCTCTCTCCCCCCCCCCCCCTTCAAGGAGCGCGACGACGCGTCGTTCCTGATGGTCCCGTCCCGCCATCTTGATAGCACTCCGGCCAGTGGCGGATCCAGTGGGGGGGAGCGGCACCAGGGGCAAGTGCCTCCCCCAACAACTATACCTTCGTACCGCTTCTGCGATCGGCCCACATTTTATATCCAGGGGAACTGTGATCCGATGGGAAACGCTAAACCAAAAGAAAGCGCCGAATTACGGACAGCCCTAGTTGAGACGTCTCACGCGTCAGTAGCCGATGAACAGGTGTCATTTCCGCGAGTATTTAAAGGACTATGTGGAGTCCATCCTAGAGGTCAATGAATCCGTGAATTTTGCAGGTCTCTCTACGTTTGCTTGCAAAGTCCACAGACTGACGGTCCGCGCAATAATTCAAGCTGAGCGGTGAAAAATAATTTGATGTGCCAACACTGAATGTTTTTTTTTTTTTTTTTTTTTTTTTTTTTTTTGCAAAACTTATTTAACTTTGGACACAGATCGTGCATTCTTTAAGTTATACATATCTCATTGAAATTTGTATGTCCGAGTTTCATTAAGCGCGCCAAGTGTTAAATTTTATTCGTTACCGGTGCATTCAAACATGTTCTAAGACAAGTACATTATTTACCTACATTTAGTTTTTTATTCATGATTTTAATATTTTAATTAATTTAAGTTGTTAATTAAATAACAGTTGGCACGAATCTTTAAATTTTTCTATAAATTTTAGAATTAGCCGAAGATGAAGCATTTTCGATTTAATACACTAAGTTCAGCTTAGAGGCAGCGATGACCTAGAGCAGGGGCGTAGCCAGGGGGGGTTAGGGGTTCCACCCCCCCCCCCCCCCCCGCCCTTAGCACCAAATCTTTAATTAATTTCTTATTCATCACTCAAACAAATTTCATATTAAAAATTAATAAAAATTTCACCATTACAATATTTAAATTTAAGAACAGAAAACTGCTAAAATAGCACTATATTACACCTTAAAATCCAAATTTTTCCGGGGGGGCCATGCTTCTTAACACCACCCATACACAAATCCTGGCTACACCACTGACCTAGAGTGAGGATATAACCTTTGAATATATATACTGTATAGAAGTCGCGAGTGGATAGGATTTACTCTACGTTTTTCAGAAGCGTATGATGAGCAGCTTGGGAACTTCACCGCTGCAGTGCGCTGCCGTAACGCCCTGTATCGTCTTAGTTGTTATTTACACGTTAGAGCGCAGCACTGTCGCCCGCTGTCATTCCCCGCACCCCCCACCTATCATTCACTGCAGCTCAACGTCGTTCAACGGGAGGGGGAAGGGGGTGTTTGAAGTGTTCGACACTTGTCCGCTAGGGACCACCACAAGTCGATGCCCTAGAGATGGTGGCGATTGCGGCGGTGAATTAACCAACTACCTCAAAACCGTATTAGAAATTTTAACCTGGGCTGGCGACTTCTATACAGTATATATATTCAAAGATATAACTGACACCATGGAATGTTTTTTGAAACTCCGTGGCAGTTTCCTGCCGCGCTACCGGAGGATGATGGAGTTCCTGGTGACGGGGAAGCAGAAGACCCACGACGTGTACCGGGCGCTGGCGGAGGAGCGGCTGAGGAGCGGCGAGGACCTGGAGCAGAGCGAGGACGTCATGGCCGCCTTCCTGGTGGAGATGTCGCGGCGCAAGAAGGCGGGAGACCAGGGAGCAGCAGCAGGAGGGGAGGACTTCTACACCGCGGAGCAGTTCCACCACCTGCTGGCCGACCTGTTCGGCGCAGGGGTGGACACTACCCTCGCCACGCTGCGCTGGTTCCTGCTCTTCGTCGCCGCCGACCCTGACCTGCAGGTCACCGACCGCTCGTCTTTGCCAACCGCGGATTTTAGGATATTCAGATTCGTCAGATCAGAGGCGCAACAACTAAATTTCCAAAAGGGGGGGGGGGGGGCAATATACCTTTTTTATAAAGAATCATCGATACCTCCCTATTGAAGCGGGGGGTGGGTGTGGTTGGGGGTCCTCCCCCGGAAAAATTTGTATTTCAAGGTGGAAAATGGTGCTATTTAAGCAGTTTTATTATCTAAAAATTGATTACACAGCATTTTCTTTGCCCCCCCCCCCCCCCCCCGTTTGTCCCCACTTCAAGGTTTCAGAAAGGGCCGGGGGCAAATCAACCCTTGCACCCCCCCCTCCGCCCCTGTTGTTGCGCCCCTGCGTCAGATATTGAGACAAATTACATATGTCACAGAGTTAAAGAGGTGTGTGGTGACTGGTTCGATTCTCCCTGTGACTGGGTCAAACCCCGAAAAAAAAAATTTCGTTAGTGAGAAACATGGCGGACGTTGTCGTGGCCTGCCGGCTTTCTCAGAGTAATACCGTAAACTCAACCCCTTCCCCCTCAAACATCACCAAATTCATTCCGCCGCTGCTCCATACGCTCAGGGGCATAGCCAGGGGAGGGGGAGTTAGGGTTGATTAATTAATTAATTAATAGGGTTGATTAATTTCTTATTCATCACTCAAACAAATTTCATATGAAAATTAATTAAAATTTTCACCATTACAATATTTAAATTTAAGTACCGTTAAAAATAGCTAAAATAGCACTATTTCACACCTTAAAATCCAAATTTTCCGCCGGGGGAGGACCCCCCACCCCACCCCCCGCTTTAATACGGGTGGGGGGGGGGGCCATGCTTCTTAACACCCCTCATACACAAATCCTGGCTACGCCATTGCATGCGCTCATCTCATCTCGCCTCGCGCAGTCTCCAGGCTGGCCGGAACGACATTTGGGCAGCCGGCTGCTGCGAGTGTCAACCTTTGAATATATATACTGTATAGAAGTCGCCAGCCCAGGTTAAAAATTTCTAATACGGTTTTGAGGTAGTTGGTTAATTCACCGCCGCAATCGCCACCACCTCCAGGGCATCGACTTGCGGCGGTCCCTAGCGGACAAGTGTCGAACTCTTCAAACACCCCTTTCCCCCTCCCGTTGAACGACCATGAGCTGCAGTGAATGATAAGGGGTGGGGGGGGGGGGGGTGCGGGGGAATGACATCGGGCGACAGTGCTGCGCTCTAACGTGCAAATAACAACCTAAGACGATACAGGGCGTTACGGCAGCGCAAAAGCAGCGGTGTAAGTTCCCAAGCTGCTCATCATACGCTTCTGAAAAACGTAGAGTAAATCCTATCCACTCGCGACTTCTATGCAGTATATATATATATAATATATATATTCAAAGGTGTCAGCCCTGTGCCATCCATGCTGACCCTGCCCCCGGTGTCGGTGTTGGCGCAGGCGCGGGTGCAGGAGGAACTGGACGGCGCGCTGGGCCCCGACGGACGCCTGCCGACGCTGGACGACGCGGCGTCGCTGCCGCTGACGTCGGCGGCCCTCGCCGAGACGCAGAGGATCCGCTCCGTGGTGCCGCTGGGGATCCCGCACGGGGCCCTCGAGGTCAGACCCCATCGCCGAGAGCACCACTCGATGGGACGCACCACGACGCCGAAATGCCACAACGCCGAAATGCCAAATTGACCACAACGTCGACAGCTAGGAAACTGCTTTGTACCACAACGCCGAATTACCACAGCGCCGAAATACACTAACGCTGAAAAATGTCATTGCAGGACTGCCACAAAGGTTACGTTAGGTTAGACTAGGTTAGGTTAGACTAGGTTAGGTTAGACTAGGTTAGGTTATACTAGGTTAGGTTAGACTAGGTTAGGTTAGACTCAGGGACGCAACAACAAGGGGGAAGGGTATTTTGCCCCCTCTCTGAAACCTTGAAGTGGGGGCAAACGAGGGCAAACAAAGTTCTGTGTAATCAATTTTGAGATAATAAAACTGCTTAAATAGCACCATTTTTCACCTTGAAATACAAATTTTCCCTCCGCATCAATAGGGGGATCGATGATTCTTTATAAAAAGGTATATTGCCCCCCCTTTGGAAATTTTAGTTGTTGCGCCCCTGGTTAGACTAGGTTGGGTTAGGCAAGGCTAGGATAGGCTAGGTTAAGTTAGGTTAGGTTATATTACGCTAGGTTGTGGTAAATTTTGGCATTCGGCGTTGTGGTAACGACCCTGTCTACTGTCGGCACGCCAACCACAATGATTCAGCGGGCAACCCCGTCCTGAATGCCGTGGTCAAATAAGACATTGGCTTCTCTATGCAGACGGCAGCCAGTTACAAAGTAGAAACCGCTGGCACGGGCATACGATTTATTCAGATTTTTTTTCTCGCGAAAAATGCATGCCCCTGACAATGTACCTGCAATGCAGGGTTATTTTCTTTTAAGTTCAGAAAGATGTAGAAGAAAATTTCAAAGCCTAAACCAACTAACAAAGGTGTTTCTAAACACATCACAATATTAAACATAGCAGTTTAACTCACGTAATTAAATTTAACCAGCTTCAACCGTTCATCGATGTAAGCATTTACCCGAGTCCGGTATTAGCATTAAGAGTTCGCTCTTGGTTTGACTCTTGCTTTAATATGCACCTACTAAGTTATTGCTGAAAACTGTGATACGTTTTCGGGCAATAATTTGCTCGTAACTTCCTACTACGTAATGACTTAAGTACTTTAATAAATAAAATTTTAAAAAAGTTGCGAGTTTCGACTTTATTGTGTCGAATATTTTTTTCCTCGTGTTTGCAAAATGGAATTACGTCATAAATTTCACGAGACACTTACCGATGGAGGGGGAAAAAAATAGATTTTTGCATTAAATTTCGAGATTCCTGTGCATTATGCATTTTATTCTTTACATAATGTTTATAATTTTTTTCTTATGACTATACACTTCTAACCACAGCAGCGTACAGCCTATTGCTATTACTCTAAAGCTTGTCATGTTGTACTCTTTGCACTACTGTAAAATATGTTCCAGGTCATCGTTGCCTTTAACCACAGACCATTTTCATTTCTTTTTTTATCTTCTGATTTGCCATTATAACTCAGATTTCTCAGAGGCTAAACATCCATCACAAACAAAGGAATGGGGTTACGTTTATGACCGTTGTAACCAGGCCGCAGTGCTGGTTTTGTGCTGTGTAAGTGCTTACCGCTGTAACCATCCATGTTTTAGTACTATGCTGATTGTGTCCGAGCCTTTACAAACACTAAATAAAAGATTTTTCACCTGGAATTTCGAAGAGCACTGGTTGAAAATAATCATCCAAGGCTCTTCGAATAAAGCAGAGCTAATCCTGTTAGTGCCGGATCACCACCGACAAAAAGGCCCAGAAGGAAAAAGATACGTAATTTCATCGCGACCGTGAGGTTTTTTTTTTTAAAGGAGCTGCAATGAGAGGCTGAGGCTACCCATTCCCCCCGTGACCCGCTCAACTAACCTGTGGTTGACTCAGAGTGATTCCGCATCCTCAGAGTATATCACAAGTTGCTTATCCAAGTCTAGGAGCCCTCAGGAAAAAAAAAAAACCAGTAAGCCTGTGATATGGCCCAAGTGCAGCCAGCTTCTACCAGTATCGGAGCTGTATCGCCGTGTCAGTCCATCAGCGTTTGGGGGGGGGGGGGGGGGAGGCACAGCAGCAATGCACACGACTGCACATGACGGGTGCGAAATCGGTTCACAATTAATTAAAATCTTACTCTTATTTTCAGCCAATGAAATTCTGCAGCTGTTGGTAGCGTAAGTAAATAACACATTAACTACTAAATTACCATCCCATGACTAGGGACCGGAAAAATTCGCGGATTCAATGACCTCTAGGATAGCCTGGGTGGTATTATTTGACCGAGTGTACGTAGAACTGTGGAGTTCATCCTGCAGGTCATTGAAACCGCGAATTTTTCCTGTCCCTACTGATCAGATGTCATGGGTAGAGAGAGAGACCTGCAAAATTCGCGGATTCATTTCGTGATGGGCGTAAATTCAAACGTGTGTACAATTCTGCTGGTTCTGCTGTTTGCTCGCGGTTTAACTGGAGCCTGCCCCGAGCGAGCAGTGGACCAGGCCGGTGGAGCAGGGACTCCCTAGAGTCGACGGGTCGGCAGTGTGACGAGGAACAGACGCGTGTCTCTCCCCCCTCTAGGACACGGAGCTGGCCGGCTACAGCATCCCGCGCGGCACGATGCTGGTGCCCCTGCAGTGGGCAGTGCACATGGACCCGGATCTGTGGCCGCGGCCGGAGGTCTTCGACCCCAGCCGCTTCCTGGCGGAGGACGGCAGCTTCCGTCGCCCCGAGGCGTTCATGCCCTTCCAGACTGGTGAGTGGCTGCCCTGCGGAGATGACCTTGTAACACGAGTGAGTGACTGCTGCGGAGATGACCTTGTAACATGAGTGAGTGACTGCCCGCGGAGATAACCTTGTAACACGAGTGATTGACCACCGCGGAGATAACCTTGTAACACGAGTGAGTGACTGCCGCGGAGATAACCTTGTAACATGAGTGAGTGACTGCCCGCGGAGATAACCTTGTAACACGAGTGAGTGACTGCCGCGGAGATAACCTTGTAACATGAGTGAGTGACTGCCCGCGGAGATAACCTTGTAACACGAGTGAGTGACCACCGCGGAGATAACCTTGTAACACGAGTGAGTGACTGCCGCGGAGATAACCTTGTAACATGAGTGAGTGACCACCGCAGATATAACCTTGTAACATGAGTGAGTGACCACCGCAGAGATAACCTTATAACGTAAGTGAGTGACTATCGCAGAGATAACCTTATAACATGAGTGAGTGACTGCCTGCAGAGATAACCTTGTAACACGAGTGAGTGACCACCGCGGAGATAACCTTGTTACATGAGTGAGTGACCACCGCAGATATAACCTTATAACATTAGTGAGTGACCACCGCAGAGATAACCTTATAACGTAAGAGAGTGACTATCGCAGAGATAACGTTATAACATAAAGCACAGTTTAGCGTTTAAAAATATATTTTCATAATTTTTTTTTGATGACATGTTTTCCACCCTAGCGTGAAGTAACAACATTCCATCGTGTAGAACTTGGGTTTCCAACTGATGGCCCGCGAATACTTGTGAAAACAAATTAACAAAGTTAAAATAAATATTTTATAGCTCGTTTCAAAAAAATATATTTGAATACGTTATTTATTTCAGTTTGTCTTTTGTTTATTTTTTTCTTATCGCCATTTTTTAAATATTTATTCCAAAATAACCGATGATGTTAGTGATTCTCTTCCAAATAAAATTGTTCTGGTTATGATAGTTTTTGTTTATTTTTATTTGGCTTTTTTTACTTTAAACTAAACAATCCGAAATTAAAATTATGTTTTAACTTAGCAATGCATATCATTTATGACTGGTACTTCTGACCTATTTGCTGAATTTTGTGAAAATTGGCCTATTAATAAATTGCGGCCCACAATTTTGCCTAAGGTTTGCAATGTGGTCCTCGAGCCCTTAAAAGTTGGAAACCCCTACTCTAGAACATAGATTTCAATTAACCGTTGATGAATAGTTGGTCGGGGCATAAAAGAGTAAACTAGATAGGGGTTGGGACCCTTTGGCGCTGGGTCTGCTTTCATGTTTGATCCAGGTCTGGATTTTTGCAAATAGGGGCACAAGTGCCCTTGGTGGTGGATGGTTGCACTCACCACCCACCAGGTCTCTATTAGCAGCACCTACACTCTAAGAGAAAAAGAAAGTTAATAGAGCCTACAAACTAGGCGCTACCTCAAAAATAGTTTAAAACGAAGTCGCTATCCGCGTCAGTCTGTTCACTTTCTTCTTCTTAACTACTCAATGATTTTGATGCAGTTTTTACCATAATTTAGAGAATTTCTTTCGGAATGTTTACGTGCATAATACATTCATATTAAATTTAAAGATAGTAGCGTAACCTCAATGTTTTGTAATCAAGTCGTAAAATAACTGGTGCTTACATCACTTATGCTGACTTATAAATGATGATTTAGAATACTACAGAATTGTAGGTCTTAAAAAGACCCACAGAAGAGTCCGCGATATCATACATCTCTCTTATAAGGATGACCCACACAGTATTCATTTTTTTTCTTTCAAAATTGGTTAAAAAAAATAATGATTTGCGAAGTTACTTTTACTGACACATTATTAATCCTTATCCAGTTAAATATGTTATTTACCTTAGACATTTTATTTAGATAAAAATTGAGATTTACACCATATCGTATGCAATCCATGAAACCGTGCTTTTTAGCGCTATATTATTTGATATGTTTCTAATAATGTTGTCTTTTTTTTCTGTATCGTGCGGATTGATATAGCTCAATTTCATCGTGCGTGACTTATAAACAAATCTATTTGTGTTGTCTCATGATGAAAAGAAAGCTGTAAACTTTGTCTGTAGTAATGGAGTACGTGCTATATATAATTTAGAAAACCCCGAACACGTAACGAGAACTTGATAATTGTAAGTACTTAGGCTACTTATTAAATCTAAATGATGCCATATTAGTATATCGCAGGTCTTTATTATTTTATAATATGCAGTGCACCCTGCAGACGCCGCCTTCTTGAGTTGGAATCTGTTCTACCTTTATTCATGACATGCATGCTTTACGCGTTTCTTAAGATTTTTTTTTTTTTTTTTTTTTTTTTTTTTTTTTTTTTTTTTTTTTTTTTTTTAGTATTTGAATTTTTTATTCAAATATACATAAAGCTATTGTTGGGTTGGAATAAGAAAAGATAAATTTTATGACTGAAGTACCACCTAAGTTTACAACCAGAAAACAGCAACTCCAACGAAGATTATTCGAGCGTCTGACTCGTGGTCAATGAATTATTGTTGGTTGCTTCCGGCGTTCACGCGTTATAGAGACGTTCCGTGAACATAGTCTGCTCGGGAAGTTCCTGCATCACATTTGCTTATTGTACACGAAACCTGCGGTATTCCGTCGTACTGATCGCCAAGGTGTCTCGCTCGTGTGGTATCGTTCTAAACGTATTTGCGCCGAGTCAAAGTACAAGTTGGTTGGACCCAGCTATGATTTCGTGTTGTTTTTTTTTTGTCGTGAAATTATTGTTGCATTGATTTATTTCACAGACCTTTGATCAACCACAATCATTCATAATCAGAGGTATGCATATTTGCAACAAAAAAAACTCATTATTATGAAATAAGGTATGCCCGCGCTAGTGATTGCATGGCCCGCCCTTGTGATTGGCGGCCGTCTGCAAGAGAAGCCATTGCCCTGTTTGGCCGGGCCAGTCAGAAAGCGTTTTGTTCCGCACTGGATGGCTTTGATTGGTGCGCTGACAGTAGTTATGTACCTGAAATAAACCCAGCCAGCCATGAAACACCGACAATTCTACAAAGTTTTAAGACACAGCTGGTCTGTAAATCTTTTCGCGAAAAATGCATGGCCCTATTAATCATTTTTATTTTTTACGAACATTATTTTATTACATTACGATATTCTTTTTTGAACAAAAAATACCATACCGCAAGAAAACAAATTTTCTGAACACAGCGAAAACGAGGGGGGGGGGGGGGGGGGTAAGTAATTGTGTTGTAGAAGTCATGCATGAAACCATATTTACGCAGAAAGTTTTGACTTCCCTCATGAATGCTTAGAATTCCAACAAGGAGCAAAACACACGTATCAGTCGTAGTCACGTTTCAATAGTGAGTTTGAAAAACCAGGAGACAAAAAAGTTTACTCTTGCTTTTTCCCGTTGTTTTGAAACGGAATTCGTGATAGTGTGTGTATGTGATAACTATGTTACACTTCACAGAGCGTTGACCTGCTTAAGTTGTGACATTATTCGCGTTAACACTAAAACATTTTTGTTTGTATACGTATTTATCACTCATTGTTCTGTTTGATAGGGTCACCGCTACAAGTCCCATAGAGGCGCATTACCGCCACGAAGACTGCACACCAGTTCCGTGCCTGGCGCGTAGAGGCGAAGAGACGTGTGATACGCGAGCCAGTTTCGCCCTTAACGACCCTGCGCTTTGAGAGCTCTATGTCCGGCCAGGCGGACACCTTAAATAAAATTTATAAAACCTGGGAGATTGCAAGAGAGCCAGGGAGATACTTTATGTGCTCAGGTAGTCTAGAGTGGTATTTTGAGAGTTAAACTTTGGAATATAGACATTTCCAATTATACATATATTAGATACTTACAAAATATACCTATATATGACTGGTTTTCCTCATTATTACACACTACCAACTATATAATAATTGATTTTTTTAAATAAAACAACCTTTATAAAAAAAATGGATGGCGTTATTTATATTTCCCTTGTAACCAAGTCGCTGTGCTGTTTTTTTAGTTGTGTAGAAGCTTATCGCTATTTATGCACAGATAACAACTCTAACATACAAATAACCGAGGATATAACTTACAAAAACCAGAGATGTCCTCAAAAATAAAAAAATTATACTTAAAATAAGTAAATAAGTAAAATAAGTATAAGTAAAATTTATGTATTATATTCATACTTATAATTCGATGAATGAACCAGTACGTATTTTTAAAATAATTTCCAGGCTCGCTTGCATGGGGGTATTTGATCTCCACATTTACCCGTCGAAAACAGGCGTATAGAAAATATTATCGTTTATTTGCTTTAATTGTAATAAACCCTTACTAAACAGAAGTTATTATTAATAAGGGGGGGAATTATATATTTATTTAAAAATTGAGGAAATGGTGTATTTTTGTAACGATTGTGGACCATAATTACACACAAAATCGTTTTAAAATTGTTTTCGAAATGTTTGACAACTCCTTCAGATCCTGGCTACGCCCTTAGTACGTTGT
This sequence comes from Bacillus rossius redtenbacheri, assembly GCF_032445375.1. Lineage (NCBI taxonomy): Eukaryota > Metazoa > Arthropoda > Insecta > Phasmatodea > Bacillidae > Bacillus > Bacillus rossius. The sequence continues at coordinate 15,489,575 of NC_086343.1, read as the reverse complement.
TAACTTGCCGAGGCGTGGTTCAGTTTTCGCCCGCGCGTAAGTGGACAACGGACTGAGCCATCGCGCGGCCGTGGATTGTTCTGGAAGGCGAGCAGTTCGGAAGACGAAGCGAACATCGCCGCGTTGACTCTTGAACGCAAAGCACAGAAACTGCTAGAAATCCTTCCGGCGCGGCGCCGCTATCGCCCGCGTGACGTCACGCGGTGTTTGCCGAGCGCGCGTCAGCGGCAGGACTCGCCGCTGCGTGCAACAACTGCGCATCTCCCTGGTCGACACTGACCCAATGGCGGCTTCAGGATGACTTTTCGGGAGGGGCTATCGCACAAAGAAAGGTCGTAGTTGCAAAAAAATGAAAGTGGTCAGATATTGGCCTTGGAATAGGTATTATTTACGTATTACAGGTTTCAAATACAGAACCTTAGTAGTTCCATGCAACTTATGATGAGATAAAAGTTTAACTTATGAAATTAAATATTTAAGTAAACATAAATATACACTAATCAACAAAATTTGTCTCGGGAGGGGCTATCGCCCACACCGCCCCCCTTCTGGAGCCGCGCTTGTACAAACCCTACATTTATATTTGTCCACGGCGAATCCCACTGAAAATTAAATAATTTTTTTTATCGGCATTGACCTCTGATAATTTATTTTGTAGCTGTTGTAAACAAGAAGAAGGAGTGGCCATCCCAGTCACGTGTAAGTGGCCAAGGGATGTGACTTTTTTATCGACCAGTGAGCACTCTAAAAAAAAAAAGGCTTGATTAGGCAGTATACTCAAGTTTGATCTCGCTAGGAGAGAAATGAATTCGTGAAATAGTCGTGTCTTTGACTAATCACTAGGGCCATGCATATTTCGCGAAAAGATTCCGAGATCAGTTATAAGTTAAAACACTGCAGCACCGACTGTGTTTCGTGATTGGGTGAGTTTCTTTCAGGCGCATGTCGATTGTCACAACACCAATCCACAGTAGTTCAGCAGGGAAGCAACGCGTCCTGAGTGGCTCGGCCAAAAAAGGCAACGACTTCTCTTTCAAGACGGCCGCCAATCACAAGGAAGAAACCTCTGGTGCAGGTGTACCTTGTTTCAGTCTAATAGGCGTCCAGATTTATTCGCGAATAATGCCTGCCCCTACTAATCACTAATTAACGACGTGATCTGCCGAGTTTGAGATCGCTGGAACCCATGTCATCTCGATTGTGAGGACGAGTGATGACGTCACATGTTCTCTCGTCTGTTCGTGGAACTGTGAGCTTGTCGCAGGTAAACCTGCTCCGTTTCCTGATTACTGCGCCACAACATAAAAATATATCGTCCAAGACGGCCTGTACAAAATGTTTTTGTATAGGTGGCTAGACTCAACTTTCCTACATTCATAACTAGCTTAAGTACCTGGCGTTGCTCGAACTAAACACATCGTGAAGAGGTTTCTTTTAGTCAAATAAAAATTTACAAATATAAAAGTCCAATGGAAATAAGAAAGCTGCAAAAATTATATTTTTTATAACGTATTGTTGATAAACGTAAATTTTATATTATTTAACGCCTCTTCAACCCCCTTGGGAGTTGATTTTCGTAAAATCCTATGTAACAAAAGGAGTATAAGTACCAAATTTCAATTCTGTAGATCGTATTGCTTCGGAGAATTCGTGACGAGTGAGTCAGTGAGTGGTATTTCTCTTCTGTAATTATTATTAATTGTTAATTATTATAAAACCAAATCGCGATCCGCGTCTGTCTGTTCGCTTACTTCTTCTCAACTACACATTGGATTTTGATACGGTTTTCACATTCGTTTAGATAATTTATTCCAGAAGGTTTAACTCATATTAAATATTAAAATAGTATAGAGATTAAATGTTTTGTAATAAGTCGTAAAAATACATTTTAAATGCGCTTACATGGCTTATGTTTATTTATACATGACTGATTCCTCAAATCAATGTACTACAAAATTGTAGGTCTTAAAGGGGCCTACAGGAAGGGAAACCCGTTTTAACGAATGTCTATCTTCTAATGATGACTCACAGTGACCATTTTTATCTTTCGAAATTGGTTAGAAAATGAGTTTTTTTCGAAGCTATTTTTACCGACATAGTATACTAATCCTAAATGTCCAATTAAATATGTTAATTACCTTAAGAATTCATTACGTTTATATCCAAATTAACCTATCCACAATATATGCTACTCATGAGTACTTACTTATTAAATCTAAATGACGCCACATAGTAGATCGCATCCGTGCGAAGATGGGATGGGTCGCTAGTACACACACACGCATACATATATATGTGTGTGTGTCTATATATATATATATATACATACATACATACACACCAGCTGGGGTTCCCGCGCTTCGCTTCGGAAGTCTACAGCGATAACATGGACAACATGGACAGCTCATTACTGATTATGCACGAGTGACCTTACTCGTGTTTCGAATGCCGTGGGCAAAATTTTGCATATGACGATCGTGCGGAAGCATGTTGCATCGACGCTTCTGGTCGAGGTTACGGAACGACGCCCCGTGCGCCACACGCGCGAGGTGCCGGCAGCCCGAACCTGCGGTAACTCGCTAGGCTCTTTTGTGAACATCTTAGTTCTCGGTTTAAAGTATTTGTTGGGATTGAATGGCACAGAATTGTGTAACCACGGTGCTGCCATATGTGGCGTATGGTGCGAGCCGAAGTTCACAAAGCCAAAGGGAAACTTTGGAGTATTAAGTTCTTGATGAATTTTAACAATATTAGTAGTATTTAAATGAAATTCCTTGTCAAAAATTAGGTTCAAAGGCGGGGTTTGGTAATTTTTCAAGTCCTTATAAGTTTAAAATTTCTGTCTGCTAATCAAATGATTCAATAGTCCATGTAGCTGCGCAGAACACTAACTCTAGCGGCGTGTGATCCATGTCCTGAAAACCCAGTTTAAAACCCAATTTGCATATATTTATCAGGTTCGTCATTTTTTTTTAAAGAATTCTACGTTGAATTTTCGTGTTGCGATTGTCGTGTTGTAAGTGTATCTGCGAACATTGAGAACACGTTGCTCTGCTCGTCGTCTCCTTGCGGGTGCTGGAGGACCCTATGCTTGTCCCGCAGGTAAGAGGACGTGCGTGGGCGAGGACCTGGCGCGCATGCTGCTGTTCCTGTTCGGCGCCGCGATCCTGCGTCGGTTCCGCGTCCGGCCGCCGGGAGGCGCCCCGGTCGACCTGGAAGGAGAGGCGGGCATCACCCTCACCCCTCGCCCCCAGCCCCTGGTGTTCGAGCCCCGGTCCTGAGCAGCCTTCTCGCATACCCTAACATCTCGCGTTCTTTCGGTGTGGTCCTTGCAATTAGGGCCAACCTTTGGTTCTTCTAGAAGTTTCGTTCGGCCAGACGCAGGGGTGTAGGGAAGGGGGGGGAATCATAGGGATCCATCCCCCCCCCCCCGAAATGTGTGGAAGGTTTTTTTTTATTACCTGAGTTGAGTTTGTAAATTGTGTTATTTTAATATTCAAAATCAATGTTTACAGCAGAACAATATTCAATGTTATATTATGAAAACTGCTAAAAATAGCACCATTTTGCACGTAAAAATCCAAATTTTTCCGGGGTATGGCCCCCGGACACCCCCCGTTTCGTAAAGGGGGGTGGGTGAATAGCCAAATGTTTAATTCCCCCCCCCCGCCAAAAAAAAAATAAAATCCTGGCTACGCCCCTGGCCCAGACGCCATCTCTGGTTACACTGTACGTCACAAGAAACCAAAGTTTCCGTCCACAAAAAAAAAGGGGGACCAAAATTTCGTGGGCTGTCAAAACTGAACTAACTAAACGCCCAAGCTTTAAAATATCTAACATCCTTACTCGAAACCCCCCTTTCAGAAGACGTAGATTAACCGTAGGGGTATAACTGTTATGTCTATGACTTTGAATAATTTTTTCTTAGATCGGGGACACTAAGGACTCACTGCCTATGTACCAACTCATCGGGTGGAAGAAGAGTGAAAGCCCCCGATTTCTCAATTACGAAAAAAAAATCACACCTATTTATGTTAACTTTGACGCACTCCCAAAGGACTTCACTTGAACATTGACAGAAAACTCTCATCGATCCGGGGGGAAGGGGGAAGGGTGGTCGGAGGCCCTCGAATTTTTAGAAAGTAGCGAAAATCATTTCCAATGAATTTCGAAGTAGATTAAAGATAACAATTATGTGTGGATATACTCCTTCCCCTACTCGGGGGTATAAATTGAATTTTTTTTTTTCAAACAATCACTATAACTATTTTTATTTTGTTATATATTGCATAATGCATAATTTTCTATTATTTATAACAGTAGTACCAAAATAAAAATACAAATAATATTAATACGACCGTCCTGTACTGCAAGATATTAAAATAAAGAGTGGCGTGATTGAGATTCACCTTGGACGAGTCTCCAGCTATTCGCGCGGGCCCACCCCTGATATGGTATTGTGTTTTATGTTTTCAGTTTTTTATGTAGCTATTTTTTAATATTTTGACCTAGACTGTTTATGGATTATTTTCTCTTGTTTTTAAAAATCTTTTTTTCCTTTCGTTAATGAGATTTCTTATGACGTAAAGTGTAACCAGCAAAGGCGTATGTAAAAAAACATATTAAATAAAAAAATAGTCTCTTTTAATTTATGTACCACATTGACCCCATTATCTGTCATTTACTTTCCACCACGCACCTCATCGAGATATTTCCTCAGCTTTGTGAGTTAGTATATGTGCCTTAAATTTTTTTGTTGTTAAAATTTGGCATTCCTTTGTGTTTATAATAAAATATTGGTTCTCGAAAAAGTGTTGTTTCTATTTTTCCTCTCCCAAGCGCACGGTCTTCTAGCTAAACTTTCGCACAAAAAACAACTGTTGAAATTTGGTAGGTTTGAGTTTATTGCAAGTTACAATCGTTGGAATCATAGCAAAGAAGTTACGTTTCAAATCACTTAATTGTATCAATTGTAACTCGTAATGACAAAGATTATGTGGGCAGTAAGGTTACTCCTCTTTTTTAAATACTAAGTGAGCAAAATGTCATCAAGAAGTAGCTAAATGTCATCAAGAGTGACCAAATATTTCATCAAGAAGTACCTGAATGTCATTAAGAAGTACCAAAATCCTGCTTTAAAGGGTAGGTAAGGGGACTTGGATTCTTTTTTCTGAATCTATCGTTTTTTTTTTGACGTGACAACGTCTAATAAATCGATGAACGCCGTATGCACGCACGAAAAAAGTGTCCCGTTACGCACATTGTTACGTTTCGCTGTGTCCCGTTACGTTCACTGTTCCGTTACGCTGTGTCCCGTTACGCTCATTGTTCCGTTACGCTGTGTCCCGTTACGCTCATTGTTCCGTTACGCTGTGTTCCGTTACGCTGTCGGCGAGTGCAGTAATAATAGGTTATGTTACAATTGACTAAACAATTATGGTGATTCATATAATTCATTATATATATTTGATTACAGTTTATTTATATGAAAACTTGTTCATAATTATATTTAAACTTTATAGCTAAACGCCGGTTTTAAAAATTAATTACAAGTCATCTACACGTGAACTGTTTCGTCGACTGTTTATAAAGTGAAGTGAAAAGTTAATGTGGTTTTTTGTTTATTACAACAACAATTTCTGCAATAAAGGTTAATTATTCTTGCATTTTAAAAATCTGATTACTTGTATAATTTCAAGTATTTATTCTTTTATTATTAAAATTTAAATGATTCAATTTTATTCATAAAATTATGCAATCATTTCATCAATGTTTTGATATGACGTCACGTTAAACTATCGTCCGTAAACCGACTTTACAAACAACCAATTATTTTTTTAAAAGTGAAGTTAGCAAAATTTAACCGGGCTGGAAATTAAATTAAACCGTACATTTGTATAAACAAAATCAAACAGAAACTCTTCTTTCAATATTCTACTTATTTTGTTTCCGTTGTTAATTTTTATCCGCCACTTCGATCGTGTTGACGCTCTGTGGTAAACGACACGTGTGTTGTGTCATCTATGGTGCCTCCTGGAGGTGTAGCCTGGATAGACTACGAAGCTGCAACCCGCAACGTAATAGTGTTAAGCGTGAAACGTGAACAGGTATGTACGGGGTTCCCGTCACTTCGATTCGACTCTGCACCGGTAATCCATTTACGAAAAATCAACCTTTTTTTTTTCTTCATTTTTTTAATTCGCTAACAGGCCTTTTAAGGCTTGAAATTAATAGATATACTTTTTTGAGGTATGTTATGCGAAGTTTATAATAAATGAATATAAGTTAAGATTTGTTTTCGTGGAAAAAATTTTTTATATTCTTATAAAAATTGTATATGTTTTATTATGAAATAATAATTTTATATAATATGTTTATATTATAATATATACATTTTGATTATAATATTTTTTTATTTTTTCAAAGCAATAGTCTACATGTTAAAGTTTTAGACTAGATCAATGGAAATTTAGGTAAATAATTTTTAAAAAGTTAAAGACATGGAATTTTTTAGTTTTTTCCTCGTTTGAATGAAGATTTTTGGGAAAACTTATTAAGATATTCTTTCAACTCATTATTTTATCCTTCTTCGGAAAGTAAGTATATAAAAATCAAATGGTTTTGCTTATACCAAGTTTTATTTTAATACTACCCAAACTTCAAAAATAAAATAATGACCTGGAACAGGATATAAACCCTTAAGTAATATATTTACAAAGAAAATAACAAATTCCTAAAAATGAGTTCAAAATTATACACCAATGACTACACAGAGGAAACCATTATCTTCAGGCATAACATGGAATTGTATGATTCAACAAAGCAAAATTTTTAAATTAATAGATAAAAATGGTTGTGACCCTAAAAACTGTTAAGACAAAACAGGCGTCTTTCGTTTCCTATCGCTCTTCCTTAAAGTTTCATATTTCATAAGTGTCAAATAAGCAATAACAATTATTACATGCAGATTGTATTAAAAATTATTCCTTTGTTTTTAGATATCAGTCTTGCCAACAATTAAAAAAATAAAGCATTTCACTGAATAGCGTCATCCTCGGAGAAAAGCCAATGGAAGAAGATAAAAGTGAAAATTATGCCGTTTGATAATGGGTAAGTTATCTCGTACTGAAGGACTTTATTTGCCATCTTGTAAACATATTACACCATATTTTTTTTTTCTAAATCGAACGGAAATATTTATATAAAATTACAGATATTAGTAAATTTCTACATTTACATGAAAACAACTGTGTCACTACAAAATATTGTCCGCAGTAACACTGGGTTCGGATTCTTACCCGGGCATTTATGCTTTGTGTTGTCCCAGTACTTCCAATAGTTAAAGTTATTTGTAAACCGTTCCCTGACTGGCACATTAATAAGCATAATGAAACAAAATATAGCCCGATCACATAATATTAAATTATCTTTCCATGGTTTAAAAAAAAAAAATTATGTTTAAATGAAACATAAATTAAAATATAAAATTATGCTCCGATTTTTGTAAGAATTACCTACTCAGTGTTATTCATATATGCAAAAATAAACATTGCCATGTGTTGTAAAAAATTTGCAATATATTTCTTGTAGTATTACAAAATATTTCTTGGTAATTGGTTTCCAAACGAATATTTTGTAAACGTACAGGAAAAAAAAAATTTCTGCGTACAATGAACTGTTTTTCATTTCCTTCAAGTGCATGAACCGTGTTATTGTGCTCATAAACAAGAGAGTTAACCTACCTTAAGGAGAAAAGCGTAAACAGATAAATCACACGAAACAAAAAATGAAGGGGGGAAAAAAACTTTGGTGGAGGGGGAGGGGGGGGTGTTTGAAGGAGATTCTTCGGACTTTCGGGGGGTCAGCAGACGCGCATTGCAGCCGACCTGACGCAACAGCCCGAAAAAAAACATTCAAACAGAAGAAGCCCACTCGAGGATCTTCTTAGTGATGTGCGCGCCATTTTCTTCTCCCGGGAGCGGCACGAAGGGAGTAGCGAGGGGGGTTTGGCGCGCAGAGGGGTAACGAAGGGGCAATGGGAATCAACAACACCTACTTCCAACTCGCTAGCTGTTTTGCATAAACAAATAAAGTTTTTTTTTCTCTTTGAGGGGGGGGGGGGGAGGCGCGAAAAGCAGGCAAGGTGCCAAACTCGCCCGTGTGCGCAGTGTGCCAAAATGCGCGCGCTCCCCCCCCCCCCCACCATAACTCCTCCCTCTCCCCTTCCTCCACCACCCCCTAGGCCTCGCTCACCAATCCAGCAGTCGACATCTTCTACGCTCCCTACCTTCCCGCCGCCGCCGAAAAACCGGCGACTGTTTTTTTTTTTCCCTCCCCGCCAACCTTCGCGGGTTGGCTGTTGTTTGACTTTCACTCGCCGACGTACACCACGGCCGGTGCGTGCGCACCGTACACTGAGCGCAACAAGTTGCAATCAGCATTATAATTATATATATACACACACACACACACATATTTTAATTTCCACTGGGAACTTAGAAAATTAAAAAATAAATGTTTATATGTGTGTATAAAATTTTTCTCGAGAGAGAATTTATTCTAAGGCTAAGGTCAGTAATTTTAAAATAAAAGTATTTTTTTTTTTAATAAGTGAAAACTATTTACAGTCGGTAGGGTAAATGCAATGACGTCATCAGAAGTTACACACACACACACACATACACACACACACACACACATATATATATATATATATATATATATATATATATATATATATATATATATGTATGTATATATATAACGCGTGTAACTTCTTTGGCAATTCAAACCTCGACTAGTAAATACCTACATCGTAAGGGGTAAACCGGCAGAGAAAGCGAGAGAGAGAGAGAGAGAGAGAGAGAGAAAGAAGACAATTTTCTAAAAATAACACATCTCGGGGTTTCTTAGCTTTCATTTCTTTTTCAAGTATTTAGGATTAAACTCTTTTGTATTTATTATAAGTTTTATTACAATGAAAATAGGTTAATGTACATGAATTAACGAAATTATTACCTACTTCAAAATAACTGCTCATGATATAAATAATTATTCATTAATTTAAAAAAAAAATACACACTTTTGAAATACACACGCCATAAAGAAAAAACTGTGCTGGTTACTGTTTCTTCAAACAATTCTGAACACGTGAAATCTCTGAACGAAATATGAAATTCATAACAGGTAGCGGTAAATGCAGGGACTGTCTCAACAGTGCTCTCTACGCTGCTGGTTGAACAAGGAGGAACACGAGCGCACTTGTAGCAAATATAAAATTCAAGGCATTCCCAACTTACTGTATAAGATACATATATATATTTTTCTGAAATAAGCGAATGCGCTCACTGTCTTATACTTTCGTTCATCTATCTCTCTCAGGTCTTTTTTTTTTGGGAGGGGAATAAATAATCGCACTAAGAGGAGAACATAAACGATCCCAGCAACATAATTACAGCATAGTGCTCTATATATCTTTTTGGCCAAGTACCTGTCTGTCTGTCTGTCTGTCCTTTTCGCGTCAGAAACATTTCACAACAATGTTTCACGAAAACAGTGCATTAAAATTCGGGCCTTGAAATTCTACTCTCATCGCAAATATGTTGGCGTTGATCTGAGAAAAGAATGGGTTTCTCAATGGACAACTGTATCCGTTCACAATTAGTGTCCAAAAATGTAGAGCGTTCAGAATCATAGAAACAAATCAGTCTCCGGGAAATTAAGCAGATCTTTATTTATCTCATCTTATAAATCTTTATTACCTATCCTTACTCTTTTTGAACCCACGAATTTTTCCAGTCCCTATGGAAATGTTAATATCTGTACATAGCAATTTTTTTTTCCGCGGGGGAAATAAAGTTCGAGCGCTTATTATACTGCAGTAAGTTTTAGCCCGCACCAGAGGTTTATTCCATCCAGGCCATTCAGGACGAGTTTGCTTTCGCACAGAATTTGCTGTGATTCGTGTCTCAACAGCAGAAATTAACCAATCACGAAACACAGACGATGCTACAGTGTTTTATCACACAATAGTTCTCGTAATCTTTTGGCGAAAAACACATGAAACCCAATTCATTGAAATAATTTTGTTACTGGTGCTGTAGTGTGGTTAACTGTTGTACTTTTTTTTATAAATCAACATAACGAAACTGGTTTGAGGTCCTTGTCCTGTTGATTCCCAACAGTGTAGTGATGTTCGATCACGAACATATTTCGTGGCTTTATTGGGAAAAGTTTGTAAGTCCCGTATATGGTAAAGAAAAACGTTTTGTGTAAATGGCAGGAGTCAGGAAGATCTGGGGAGTTAATTTTTGGTGCCACGTTAGAATCAAACAAACGCATGCAAAAATCAAGTCAATTACCAGGTCTTAGTTGGCAGATTCCACATTTAACATTCTTTCCTGGTCGCATAAGATCTGGTGATTTAATTCTTTAACTGTGCGTTTATCATTAGTAGGGTTATGTTTTATCAGCTTATTAGACTTCAAAACTATAGGCCCGTGATTGCGATTGAGTCCTTTTAATTGGAGGCCGTCTGCAAGTGAAGGGACATTTGGGACGCGTTTGCTTCCACGCTGTTGGCCGTGATTGATTGTGCTGGCAGTAGACATGTACCTGGAAGAAACTCAGCCAACCACGAAACACAGACAATGCTACAAATTTTTAATACATAGCTGGTCTGGAAAAGATGGCGTGACTAATAACCTGCGCTTCAGCGATACAGGTCATGCAGTATACAAAAATTAACAATCTATACTGTAACAAAATAATCACACGAATTTTGCATGACTCTACTTATGCTTTTTTTCTTAACTTATGTTCTAATCCGACAAGTGCAGCTTCGTCTCGTAGCTGAAGACCTACAAAATGCACGTTGTTTTTAAATGCCTTCACTAGATTTGTACACATTGGAACATTGGTAGTCTCTGTGTGTATTTTCGAGTGTGTGTAGATCCAGAAAATTCAGTGAATTTTGCAGGTGTACTAATTTTTGCAAGGAAAATAATTGAACCTACACCCAGCGTAAACTGGTCAAAATAATTTGGGGATCAGACAAAAATTGTCAGAGGATCAATACCAGATCCTATACAGAGACTAGTTACAGTACGATATGCTGCCAGATACAGAAGGACATGTTCTTTATTGACATGCGACGAGATATTGTGTCAGTAGGACAGCACACGAAACAAGACATGAACACACTACGGCAACAGTCCTCTAGTACGGCGTATAGTCTCCTCGAACGGCCAATACTCCTGCACAATGAGTTCCCGCTCTGCCATAAGAGCATTCCCCGGCTGTGGCCCGAGTTGTGATGCGGGAATACGTCGTGATGATGTATGTCAGATGTACTCACTTGAATTTAAGTTCGGCCACGCTTGTCGCTCGTACTGCTTGCTGCTGAAAACTCTTTTGTCTGATACCCTAGTTCTTATTTGCCTGATCCCCTAATTACGTGTGTCGGATCTCCTAATTATTCTGACCATTGTATTTCCTCTGCTCCGACTGTCCGGCTAGCTCCTGGAGAGGAGGGAGAGAGAGATAGAGAGAGAGAAAGGGGGGACGTTGGTGCTTGAGGATGCTTGGAGAACCGTGCACCGTACTAGAGGACTGTTGCTGTAGTGTTCGTGTCTGATTCGTTTGCTGTCCTATACTGACGCCATATCTCGTCGCATTTCAACAACGAGCATAACCTTCTGTATCTGTCAGCACATCGTACTGGAACTAGTCTTTGTAAATGATATTTGTCTTTATTACCTGATTAATTTTGTCTGATCACCCAATAATTATTGTGTTTTCCCTAACTTTTTGACCAGTTAATGTTGGATGAGGTAATGTTAGTAGGTTCATTTATTCTAAATAACAATAATTAGTGGGTACACCAGCGGAATTCGCGTTGATCGGTATCCATTCAAAAATTAACTGCTGTCGTGTTTTACCTTCCGGGAGGACTGCAGGCGAATGGGCTCGTTTGTTTGAACATTCTAATGTTTTTTTTAATGGTTTCATTGTCTTTCGAGTATAGTGTCAGAAACCACCAATGTTCTTTAGCGAGGTTCGAGCTCGTACAACAGAAATGAAACAGAGAATTGCGCAGGTCTGTATCGTTGAGACGAAACTGCGCTGGTCGGTGGTTGACGGGGCGGAGTGGTTGGGGGGCAGGAGGGGCAGGAGAGAACTCCTCGTCGGGGACTGTCGCGCTCGGCGGACGACCAGCTGCGCCACGCCGGCGTGCGAAACGTGTTGGCACAGATACGCGAAAGCGGATTCGCGACACCGCGTTTTCGGGCGACGGAAAAGGGGAAGGGGGGAGGTTGGTAAGGGGGGGGGGAAGGACTGCTGGAGAGAGGGGGTTAAGAGAGTTGGCACAGCGCTTAAAGAGCGACTCCTGGGTTCAACGACCCGAGGATGTAAGGAGGGCGGGGTGGAGAAGGCGGGAAAAGCGTCGAGGAGGGGGGGGGGATACTCTCGCACGCCGTAACATTTTCAAAGTGTCAACAATGAGGGGACGGTACCTCGCTCCGGAGAACTAGTGGCCCTGATTCCGTCTTCTTCTTCTTCTTTTTTCTTCCGACCGCCGATGACGTGTTTGGGTAGGTCGAGGAACGAGATTTGGGGGAATGGATGGAACCACCCAAGTTAAAGAGGGCGAAAAAAAGAAAATGGAAGAAGCCATCTTGGTTTCCTTAAAAGCATAGCGTTATTTCTGCAAACCTGAAGTCGATAGTGACAGGCTGTTGCAAATAGTCTCCCTTTGTGAAGTCATTGTCGCTTAGTATTACTAGCCTGGTGAGCTAGTAGAAGTTGGATGCACTTCTGCCACATCACAGGCTCTCTGGGTTGTCTGAAGAGTGACAGAGTTGTGGTAGAACTTGGTTAAGCGCCTTGTGATATTCTTAACCTGCATACAAAACTACGCTTGAGTTTCGTGTTAACACGCGATGTCCCGGCAGCGTTCACGTTGATCTGTTGTTTCCTCGTGTCGTCAAATAATGCGTGGATACTTTGCAGGGTGCATCGTTTTGTGAAATAGTTGTAGTGGTGTACTTCAAGACGAACTTGGTGAATAGGAAGAATGTTCTGCAGCAGTAGTATGTGTAATGTTAGCTCGTCAGGGGAAAAAGTGAGGGTGAATCCCATCACTGTAAAACATGCCCCGACTTTCCAATCTTTCAACCGATCGCTTCCCGATCTTCGCCCCTCACCCGGCTGGTTCCTGTAGTTCTAGCTTTAAATACCGTGCAGTAAATTCAATCACTTGTTCCTCCATTGCTAGTTGCATCTGATGCACAACACATCTGACGAAAGTATGAAGTCCAGAAGTTTGCCTGATGCGTGATACGACGTTTTGTGACGCGCTGGGCATCAGATAACGCAAAAAAAAAAAAAAAAAAACACGTGTTAGCACGGCAAGTCAGAACAACGTGAGCACTCTCACATATAAGATTGATGTATTTATCCTATAACACGTGTTAACGTCAGCGTAATTTGCATGCAGCATTTAGGACGGGTTATCCTTTGAGTCCACCACGGGTTAGCCTAGGAGGAAAGGGTGGCAATGATGCTTGGATGGGTAGCCTGGGCTTCTCGTTGTAGCACTTTCCCGAACACCTCCGGGTTGTGATGAGATGGCGTATCCATTTCCTTACGGATCTACGTAGCTCGTGTTGGTAGTGATCCAGCCATAACGGAATTAACTACCACCGAATCCGGCACGTAAAACAATTATGTATCGGTTCACTGAAATATGGTCGTTTGGTATTGAATTCATTCTTGGGGATGGCCACCACTGTAATAATACTGCCATCAGACGTTAATTGTTATGGGCGTTAAAAACCATCTTTGACGACTGCGATGTGTTGTCGTCATCGGAAACATTCACGATACTTTATTTACTGTTCTTTTACATGTGCTTAACACAGAAACAATGTCCTGTAGGCCTACTTTTACAAAAGATTCCTTTGGAAAACAGTATTTCCCAAGAAATAGTATTTAATAATATAAATAAGTTATTCGAGATAATACTGAGTATTTCTTACGAAAATTGGGGCATAAGTTTATATTTCAAATCGATGTTTCATTTTGAACCATGGAAAAAATAATCGCACATTCAATAATTTGACTTTATTCGGTTTTATTATGCTTTATAATATGCGCAGTTTATATTGTTAAGCTATACAGGGAACGGTTTACAAATAACCATTTACTATTGGAGGCACTGGGACAACACAAAACATAAATTCCCGGGTAAGAATCCAAACTGCAACTGCGAACACTATTTTTAAGTGATAGAGATGTTTTCATGAAAATGTACAAATGTACAAATATGTGTAATCTTACATGAATATTTATGTTACACTAACAATATTTAGTGTAGAATCCTGGGATTACTGAAAACTTACGTGAAGCATCAAGTCTTGGTCTCATACGCCGTTAGTTATTGAATTTTCTTGACATTGCTGTTAATTAAGACATTTTCCTATAAATTTATTCCAGTAGCTCTTTCGAATTTTCTGTTAGATTACTATTTTACTCACCGGATATTACTTACTAAACGTTATTTGCGAGCTGTGAAATGTCACACATGTGACCATATTTATGAAAATTGGCCTGATTTTTTTATCGTATTGGATAATATTTAGTAAATATCAGGTGAAGAAATTTTTTAACGAAAAATAAAAAGCAAGAAAGCTATTGTAATAAATTTACAGTAAGACTTTCAAATAAGACTAATGATAACACAATTGAATGACTAAGATGACAAGTGAGACAAAGTCTAACTACCTGGTCCCTTCTAATCGAAGGGAAAATTCATCGTGTATTGTGCAGATAATAATCGGATACTTCACCCTTTCTATTTTTGTTTAAACCACTGCTTACCATGTCTCGGAAGTAGGGAATTACAATTAATCACATTAAACTCCATCATGTTATTTTGTTCTAACACAGCCTGTTTTCAAATCATAATGCTTTAAAAAATATGAGGTCTGCATAATGGCCGTTTTGTAAAAAGGAAGGTGAGGGAGAAATGGTGAAGTAGGATTAAAATTTATTTGTAATTATCCGAAATTAATTCTAATAAATTTATACTTTATGGCGAGGTTTGGCATTACAAATTTAAGGCACAATGGACCATTCTTAACAACTTAATGCTCATAAATTATGAGCCAGCTACGTAGGAAACTGGGTTCTATACCGCACCGTTAACATCTTCATTAGGATCCCGCTTCTAGATTCAAGCAAAAGATGTGGTCGCCCGCCATTTAATTTTTTTTTAATTTTGACAATTTTTTGCTATAAATTTATCGTCAAGAAATTCACTTCTCTAAGGCACAAGGGACACATAAAACATTATCCGACTTATTTAAAGAGTGTATGTATTGTTTTAAAAACTTTATCGTTGGTCATCTTAAAAAATTAACATACATTTAAACCTCGATTTTCTCTGGCCAATCACTAGAAGCTTCGAGCATTCCAATCAATTATGTGCTAAAACTTTAAAAAAAATTGAATCGCCCTATACTATTTTTAAATTTATTATATACTTACGTGATTTAAAATGATAGTTTTGTTTTAAATCTTTGGATGTTTGTGTTCACTTATCTTGAAATTGAAATATTTTTTATTGTATTTGGTTGCATCACTTAACACTCACTACCTTCTATTTTCTTTGTGC
Organism: Bacillus rossius redtenbacheri; assembly: GCF_032445375.1. NCBI lineage: Eukaryota > Metazoa > Arthropoda > Insecta > Phasmatodea > Bacillidae > Bacillus > Bacillus rossius. The sequence goes on along the minus strand of NC_086343.1, from coordinate 15,473,899 downwards.
TAGCAATATGAAATTAGTAATATTTAAAATTCTTTACCATGAAGATGATTTTATCATTTAATAATTATAAAATTTATGGAAAGAGACCTTTTTCTTATAAGAGTTCTTGTTTGGGCTGTAAAAATAAACACACTATTCATAAATTTAAAATAAAGAACACATTTATTTAAAGAGATATTATTTATTTTTGTGCAATTTTTTCAATAGAAATGTCACATTTTGGTCTTTTAACACAACATCATCTACATCTAAAACTGTTTTTAAATACAGCTGGTAAAAATTTTATCTTACGTTGGTTACAAAAAATAGTAAGCTCATGATAATATGTACAACTGACATCGTACAAACACTAGACAAACACTGATAGGACATAATAATACATGCTAGAATTAGGTTTTTGTCACAATGGAAAATTTTAATAAATACAATTCTACGTTCTAAGAATTTTTACATGGTTTTGGCATAACCCTATGCATTGGAAATTACACTCATAACATTTTACATTTTGGCCATGATTCAAACCAAATTAAACTTAAATGAATGTTGAAAAACTAATAATAATAATAATAATAATAATTTTTACTCTGAACACATTTAAATATAAATTTTGGTTTATCTACATTATCATGTTTCTGTTTTGTTAAAAACACAAATTACAGGGATATTAAACCAAAGAAACTTTATGTGAATAAGATAAAGTGATGAATGTTGCTTACTTAAATATTCAAGTTAATTTCTACAAATCACTAACTAAACTACTCACAGTGATGAACAACACACTTTATGCTAAGTCCTGACTCGTTTTAGTGGCAAACAAAAACCAAAGGAACACAAAAATATAAAATCACGCTGTTTATTTGTCACAGCTTTGTACTTCTTGTATTATGTTTCATGACCAATTTTACTTCAAAATCGTCAAATATTTGTTGGTATAATTTATAAAAATGATACTGGAACTTGCGCAAGAATAGTTGAAGTGTATGGTAGATAATCAGTTTTAGAACAATAAATACATGCAGTGTTATTACTCCCCCCAACATAAATTAAAAGAAATGTGTGTCATTAACTATTTCATATTTCTGGCAATACATGTGCAGACTCATTTAACAGACTAGCTGAAACACAGGCCACAGCTCAAAATTCAAAGCCGTTAGGAACCAAACACTTCTACTTTTAACCTAAATTAACCATAAAGTCACACACGCTATGTTTTACAAACTAAACAATACGCTATTATAATTCCAGTGATGTTTAATGTTCATATGTTTCAAAATCATGGTAATATGGGCTAAGATTTACAAAATTCTGACTGTTCAATAGCATAAGGTACTCGTGGGAGAAAAAACTAATGAAGCAAAAAAACAAATTTGTACAGCATACCTTAAAGAGATTTCACTTCCACATTCGTTCAGATTTGTCATGCGTACAAATATTTTATTTTATTTATTCATATGTTGTCCCAAATCAACGCAACCAAACATGAGGTATAACTTCCTGAGACAATAATGATTTGTACGCACAGAGGGAGATATTTGCAATCATACTGTGCAATGAAAGCAAACTGACTAGCAACGAAAAAAAAAAAAATTAAAAAAAGTACAGTCCAAGCAGGATTTATCACAAAACATTCATTAGTGAACAAATACATTTCGCCGTTTCGCGGTCAACCGAACGGAAAGACAGTATAGTTAAAAAATATATATATGATAATAAAAAAAAGTGTTAATGGTAGACATGCGCACAGCCGGGTTTGTGAATCTTTCGCCCCTACTGGCTCCATAGGAACGAAATATCATCGCACAGCTTATTTATAAGGCTTGGATCCCTTCCCCCCCCCCCCTCCCACAGAGATAGGAACCACCAAACGTCCGGTCCTTGCATCGATTCTCGTCAAAAATAAATAACACAAGTAACGCAACAGCGTACAGACATTTTATGTTATGGCACTTGAGCTTTTTTTTTTTTTTTTTTTTTCGCGAACACTTGTTTCTGCAAACGGCAGTCTTTCGTGGCTCGGACACGCTCCCCCCCATTTTCGTCTCCCGCTAAAAGAAACTCACTCGTCTTTTCGTTTCTTTTTTTTTTCTCGCGCCGTTTTGCGGGAAGCGAAGGCTGCGCGCTTTCTTCCGCAGGGGAGCCAACCGGCGCACAGGAACTTGAGGAGGAAGAGGCGAGGCGCCGTCACTGGGTTCTCGCGCGGGAAGGTTGGCACTACGTGCCGCAGTTCCTCCGCAGGAAGCAGTCGCTGGGCGCGTCCAGGAACTCCATGTCGACGTCCATGGCTCTCCGTTCGAGCCTCACCTGCGAAAAAACGCCGTCGTCAATACTCACATTTTTTTTTTTTTAATTTTCCCTTATTAATTTTTAAAAATAATTTACCTATGTTGCAGTTTTTTGAAATAAATAAAGAAAATCGAACCTCGATCATCCCCATTGCCTGGCTAGTTTTCCCTCCAGTTCCTTAATCACGTGAACATTCCAACAGAACCTCGCATACGCCATTTTAGAGTGTATACGACTACGCACTATAAACCATCTGTAAAAAAAAGTACAGTCATATGGGATGATCTAGCAGACTCGTTACGGCATTTAAATTACTTTTCCAGGATTTCAAATAAAATCCCTAACTTTTACCTGATTTTACCTTACTTTTCATAATGTGGACACCCTGAGTTTACCCTGCGCCAGACGACCCAAAACATTTCTCGATTTGACAATTCAGAAACATATGCAGACACACTTTGTACTATATACACGTGGCTTTAATTTTTGAAGTCAACCGTGTAATATGAAACGGAGATTTGTAACTAGAGCCACGATTATTTCCCCGAATTCAATTCACATTTAGGCTATATTCAGCTTGCCTACACATAATCAAGTCTTTTTTTAGAATTCTCACTATGTGATTGGCTCAGCGCGTGTTGAGAGCACTCTAGTCCAATCACCAAAGTGAAACAGGTGCACGTGTGCTCCAAGTCTTCTTTGCTGCTACCCACTGAATCAGCGAAACAATCGAGGGCTCTGTTTACGACAACACAAATCAAAGTTAACTTGACCGGGATTTGAACCTTGAAGTTCTTCTCTTCCCGAGAGCAATTCCAATGCCAATTCGCTCGGTTTAAGGAGGTTATCCACTGACTTAAGGAGTGACCCAAAAATCGATCGTTAATTAGTAAAACATGTCGATGAAGCACGAGTGAGAGATTTTTACGACTCCATTTTTCTAATGTTTATTTTATGGAATGAAAACTTTACATCCACGCCTGGTCAGCGCGAATTAAATTAAAAACATGCTACATATCCCCCCCCCCCTTCCTTTACTAAAGAGATACAAAATGATAATAAAAAAAAGGTTTTTCAACGGAACGGACGGTCCAGCCTAGCATCTCAATGTTGAGAAGAAAGAAAACATTCCCAAGAGCTTGGTGTGGGGGGTTGAGGGTAGGAGGTGACTCCAGCGAAAACAATTCCCCTCCCGGAAGGAAAAGACAACAAAAGGGCGGAAAATGTTTCGTTGTAGATGTTTTGGAGAGAGATAGCGTGACCGCAAATTATGACCCGGGGTGGGGGTGGAGGAATGAGGGGGGGGGGAGGGGTTTCGCTGGGGGACATAGCGGTAGTGCTTGGAGGTCGGACAGACTTTGAGGGTCATTGACCTCCGGGGAAGGGGGGGAAGACGTGAAGCGGAGGGGGCGGACCAACCCTTGTTGAGTCTCGGGTGGAGGTTGTTCACCTCTCCTAGACAACATCCTCCCCTCCCCCCCAACCCAGTTCCTGTAGCGACGACGGGGCGCCATTCGTGAACCCTGCCGTCTTCCTCCTTATTGGCCAACACTGATAAGTGAAACCCCGCACACCCTCCCCAAGCACCGTACAAAGGACAACCATTGTACGGTTGGTTCTCTGAGTGCTCAACAGTTAACTCCTTGCGCCTGTCTGCAGATACCCCTTCCCCGGTCTTCGTGTACACCAGAGATAACATCAGAGGGTGGGAGACACAATCTGGGTAACCTCCCCCGTCTTTCGTCCTGCAAACTTACACAATTTATGAGGACCTAACATTGTGGGCAAAGTGGTACCGGGCTAGCTAGAAGAGAAAAAAAAAAGTGAGCGAGTGTTAAATTACTCGCCAGGGATGTATAACATCCAACCTACCTTGGCCATTAGCAAATGCATGTTTTTCCCTTGATGCAGATGCAATTATGATACGAATCTCGGACACAAAATATAACGTGCGTAGAATTGTTTTCTTGGCGCGAATCGATTCGCTGCCGAGGCAGCTACGTAGATTATCGAATCATTTGATATGCAGACAGAAATTTCAAACTATATAATGAGAGCTCTGGTAAAAGAAAAAAAAAAAGACGATTATGAAAAATTACTAAAGCCCGGATTCGTCACCTGATTGTCGACAAGTAATTTTATTAAAATACTGCACAGTTTGTTAAAATTATTCATTTAACTATAAAGTTTCCCTTTTTTTCTTTGGTGAACTTTGGTTTGCGCCAACCGCCGCAGATGGCAGCACCGTGGTTGTTGTTAAAAACCGTTTCCATTCCCTTGCTACTTCCGTCCCGTTCACGAACCGCCGCCTACCGAGAGCCAAGACGTCAACTCATGAGACAACTCGGAGGGAATCCTTCTTTTCACAGACGAGAGAGAGCCAAACGTACGATCGTGCATCTTCGGGTATTTTTTTTTTTGTTCATTGTAAATAAGTATGGCCGGTGTTGATAGAAAGGATACTAATGGTCAATTAAGGTTAGGTTAGCTACATCATAAATACGTTTAAAACATTGTGGACGGTTGATTTGGTTAGGATAGCTACATTGAAGATACATGGGGGGGGGGGGGGGGGGGGGGGGGAAGAAACTTCGGGGGAACTTCGGGTTTCGGCTCTCTCGTCTGTTGAAAAGAAGGCTTCCCCAACTCGGAGGCCGTGACCGCGAGGAGGGGGTGGCCTACCTTGTAGGGGTCGGGGGTGACGGTGACCCCTGCGTTGCCCTTGAGGCTGGGCAAGGGCTCTCCTTCGGGCAGCTCCAGGTTGAACACGTGCAGCAGCGACGAGAAGAACAGGAACAGCTCCATCCTGGCCAGGACGTCTCCCAGGCACATCCTCCGTCCTGCGCACGCACACCAGCCGCGTTCAATAGGGAATCAGATCGCTTTCCACGCAGTGGCGTAGCCAGGATTTGTGTATGGGGGGTGTTAATAAGCATGCCCCCCCCCCACCCCGGTATTACAACGAGTGGTCCGGGGGTCCTCCCCCGGGAAAATTAGGATTTCAAGGTGTAAAACACTGCTATTTTAGCAGTTTTCGGTTCTTAAATTTAAATATTGTAATGGTAAAATTTTTTTTTATTAATTTTAATATGAAATTTGTTTGAGTGATGAATAAGAAATTAATTAAAGATTTGGTGCTAAAGGGGGGGGGGGGGAGTTTGAACCCCTAAAACCCCGCCCCCTGGCTACGCCCTTGCTTCCACGTAATATCCATCGCGCACGTATGGCGATTTTGCCAGATTATCGAACCTTAATGTAGTAATTGCGTAATAAAAAAACTTAATTTTGGCGTGATAAAATAAAATAAACTTTAATTTTTGCATGCAAATAATTAATAAATAACATTTAAAAAAAAGGACTGGAATGATAAAATATAAATTTAATCAAACTTAAAAAAAAATAAATAAAGACTGAGTAGTCAATATTAACGTAAACACGTGTACGAAATTAATTATATATTAAATAAAAATGTAATAATTTATAATGAAAATAAATTTTGCAAACGGGCACATAGTCTGACTTATATACCTAAATACGCTTGAAAATACAAATTATATTTCTAATATTCACAGTAGAAGAATATATATATTTTTTTAATGATATGGAACAGTAATTTATATATCAATCACTAAAGTAACTGTTTTAAAAGCCTGTCCATTATTTTTGGCTGCATGATAAAATTTTACACCGTGAAAATTTTCGCTGTGATAAACTATTTTTTTTTTGACGTGATTACGTCTTATAAACCGATGAACGCCGGCTGCACGCACGCACGAAAAAAATTTGTCACGTTCCGGCCTGAGCCGAGCGTGCAAGAACCGGCCGGCCTCCGTTCGAGAAAAATCTTCTATTATAATATCAAAACAGGTTAAGGCGGGTGTTTTTTTTAAACTAATAATTGTTCGTGATTATGTTTAAAAACAAATTAATTTAAATTAAAATTTGCAAAAAAAAACTGTAGATAATATTTGAAAAATTAAAAAAAAAAAAAGTATGCATGTTCATCAACGTTTTTCTTATGACGGTTATCACATAAAAATTATCGTCAGTAAACCGACTGTACGGACGTGGGGGGCTCTGGAGAGTGTTAGAGAGTGCGGAGAGTGTCTGAAGGGCGCAACTCACCGACGCCGAACGGCAGGAAGTACTCCGGCTTGGTGACCTTGCCCTCGGCGCTGAGGAACCTCTCCGGCCGGAACCTCTCCGGCTCCTCCCAGAGGCCGGGGTCCATGTGCACGGCGTGCAGCAGCGGCACCACCTGCGTGTCCTTGGGGATCCTGTAGCCGTTCAGACAGGCGTCCCTGCAAACAGCGCCCGCGCGCGGCCGGTCAGACTCCTGCTCCGCGGACCCGTCACGATACACGTGTTCCGAGATTCAGGGCTGGTGCAAGGTCAATTGGCGCCCTAGGCGAAAAAACCTTAACCCCCCACCCCCCCACCCCACCCCCGGGGAGGAAACCCCAAAAAAAAAATTTCCCTTGGCTCAAAAATACTACACGTAAGCCTAAGATTTTGTCAACAATCAAACGTAAGCAGGCATTTTTTTTTTTACCTTTTTACTAATTACAAATCATAAACAGGTGACCGTGGACTTTTAAATAATTACTTATTATCACAATATAAAACATTCCAAACTGTTACAAAAAATCCATTTTCATCATCTAGTTTCAATGATCGTTAAAACGTATTATATCAGCTGTTTATGTGTCGTGCTGCGCCGCCCCCCAGCTACTTGGTGCCCTGGGCGGTTGCCTAGTTCGCCTGTGTGGACGCGCCGGCCCTGCCGAGATTTCCTCACGAGTTTCAGTCAAGTATAATTAAAAAAAAAAAAGTCAAACATAAAGTAGCTTGGCTTCTGGGTTGCAGCCGTGTACTTGGCGAATAATTCACCGAAGTTTCGGTTGACATTGCAGTCGCCATCATCAGGGAGGAGTTACAGAAGTTAACTGCTCCCTGATGATGGCGACTGCAATGTCGACCGAAACATCGGTAAAAAAAAATTCGCCAAGGACCTGGCAGGGAGCAGTTACAGTAGGTAACTGCTCTCTTGATGATGGCGACTGCAATGTCGACCCGAAACGTCGGTGAAAATATTCGCCAAAGGACCTGGCAGGGAGCAGTTACAGTACATAGGTAACTGCTCCCTTGATGATGGCGACTGCAATGTCGACCGAAACGCTGGTGAATTATTCGCCAAGGACACGGCAACAACCCAGAAGCCAAGCTATGTACTTCAGACAATGGCCGAATGGAAGCCTGCGAACATTATTAAAGTAAAAATATTTAAAAAAATTTAACCTTTGGACTTAATTTTCTTTCTTCATGCGTGTAAACGCACGCAGTTAACACTGGAAAGCTCTTCAGGTAACGGTTTACAAATAACGTTTAACTAGTGGAGGTGCTGGGGCAACACGAAGCATAAATGCCCGGCCATGATTCCTAGTACCACTGCGAACACTATTCTGTAGAGTAATTTTACATTTAATATCTCTGTTCCATTTACAGTCAGTAAGCACTCCTCTCAATAATATATTACGCTTTAACAAAGATCAAATATGAAAACAAAATATATAAAATGATTAAGGACTAAAAACGGTTGAAAAAAAGATCATATCTCTTCTCTCGTTTTAACGAAAATCATCCCTGACTGCATTGTCGCCGTGGTGATTTGCTGTGGTGCGACTCGTTCAAGCGACGTCGGTGGATTAGCCATAGGTAAATAAGCCCATTGTGGATATTCTTTTTTTTTTTTAAATCACGGTCGGTTCCAAGTCTCGCTTGGCGTCACAAGCGTGACAGTCCGACCAGGAACCAATGAAAAAAAAAACATTAAGTAGGGGTGGGGGAAATTTGTGGAAAGAGAGAAAATCATTTCGCGTGGCGAGGTCGCGTGGTCTGGCTCGGGTGTCGCGCCGCCCCCGAAATCAGCGAGTGTGCCACTGCAATAACCCCCCTCCCTTCTTGATCCCCTCTCCCCCCCTACTGTCATTTGCGATTAGTTCAGGCCAATTTTCCCCTCCGCCTTTGCAAAGGCTTGCGACATGGCTTCACACCTTCCTTGCTACCGCTTCCCCCCTGAACACCCCCTCCCCCTCGCGCCCCTGGGAAAAAAAAGGAGAAATCTCCCCCCGAATGAGTCATGCGTGTGTGAAATCCTCCCAGTGACACCCTGAACCGAATCTCAGGTTTTTCGACCACAAAAGACGAACTGCGTCCGCGCAGAACACAGGAAAAAGAAATTCTCTGCTATTTTATGGGTGTTACTCGTGCTAAATGTGGAGAGTTTCGGGGGGGAGGGGGGAGGTGAACAAAGCACGACACAATAAAAATAAATAAAACTCCCCGCGAGGCTTTTGTTACTTGGTTACGGTATGGTGGATGCCTGAAAAGCAATTTTCCGTCAGTTGTCACACCTTTACCCTGCCCAAATCATTCGCGAACCGCTAAATGAAAAAATATATATATATATATATATATATCCTGCTAAACGACAAACTTGTAAAAGGCAGTCAGTCAAAGCGTTAACCTCGTTCGTTGGGAGGAATGACACGTGAACTTGCATGTCACTTGTAGGGTCACAAAAGTGAGAAGATAAAAAATGAAAGGGGAGGGGGCTGTCTAGACGACAATTGCAAAACACCAAGGCGATCAAGGGTTGAGTTAAGGAGGGGGGGGGGGGGGCAGTGACAGTTGGCCCGTAAAAAAAACACCCAAGCATGCATGCGTGTCGGGTCATTGATCCCATTTTTCGAATTTCCTTTGAGTTGTTACGTATACCATGTTACGTCTCAGTGGGTAAACGATAAGGACTAAAAAAATGTTTTAAAAAGGTTTTCTCGACTTACGTAGTACTTCTGAATGTCTAAAAGGTTCCAGTGCCGCAGTCCAAATGTTCTCGCATGGTCATGAATAATTTTAGCATACATAAGGTGGTAACATTAAAAGGTAGAGATGAGAACAAAAAGACGCCATATTGGTTTCAACAGTTTTTAAGGACTGACAATTATTTATGTCTTAATACGTAAACTTTCATTCTTTAAGACGAAGGTATCAATTTAAAGGCTTTTAAAAGACCGTAAAATTATTGTCTTTTGATAGTATTACTACATTTATGTAAACAACTTCACACAGTAAATTATGTTGCGGCCAATCACTGTTAACTTTAAACTTATATACTTTGCTTTAACGAAGCCAAATGTTGACAATTAAACGATACAAAATAGTTATGATCTGAAAACGGTTAAAACCAACATGGTGTATTTCAGTTCCTATCTCTCCCATTTAACTGTTAAAATACAATTTGGTTGTAGGGGTTTTTCTCGTTGTTACTTTTTCTTTGGATTACGTATAAAATAACACAAATCTTACATAACTGGAGCTATGAAAACTGTAATAGATTCGGCCTTTGAAAATGGCCGCAACAAGGCAATAAGAAACGACGGGCAATCAATCCATTACTTCCACAAACGTGGCTTGTGATCTAAACCAAGAAGCCAAGAGTTATCTCAGATAGATGCAAATTTCCAAGTTTTAACCTTGTAAAATTACTAACAAAAGTGAAACGACTATAACATGTCTCACTCACGCTTAGTTTGCAGTACAGATACCACCCGGCTTGTTAACATTGGATCTTTAATTTTGTATAACACCGTTGTTATTACTATCATAAGTTTTAAAAAAACGAAATTTCACTGTATGTTAATTTTTGTTATACATTAAATTATTGTCAGTTTTATTACAGCCGTAGTCATTCAGAACGAAAAAAAAATTAATCACCGCTTAACACCAAGAATTTTTTCACCATTAAAAATCTGCAAACATGATGCGAAAATGACCATTCGATAATTTGAACATAAATTTTTACCCGCGCAACAACCAAAATAAAAGATTGCAAAAAATAAAATGTTTCTTGCTGTTACACCAAACATTCGACAAGAAGAATGAAAGGTTAAATATATATATATATATATATATATATATATATATATGTTTCAGAAAAAAAATTGAATTTGTTCAAATTTAACATTAACACGTTTCAGAAATTTTACGTATAAATTTAGTAAACAAAAAAATTTGAAAACTAAAATTACCATTCGCCGGACTAACCATCTTTTTGAAAACCCAAAATTCTGAGCGAGGCGATGGACAGGGAAAGTACTTCTAATCGAAAAGTCTGAAGATACATATAGATGGCTTAGAATGAAAACCTCGTATCTCAATTTTTTGACGAAAAAACGTTTTTTTTTTTTTTATGTTTTTGGCTGGAAAACCTCGTATCTCACAAAATGTTTGGCTGAAAGAAATAAAATGTGCATCCTACTGCTTTCTATCGGGAAAAAAAAAAAAAGAAACCACGTATATCAGTAGCACTCCACATTGTAGAGAGAAAACCTCGTATGCATTTTATGAGATACAAAGTTTTCATTCTAAGCAGGGGCGCAACAACAGGGGGGGGGGGGAAGGCAAGGGTATTTTGCTCCTACCCCCCCCCCCCCCCTTTTCTGAAACCTTCAAGCGGGGGCAAACGGGGGCAAATAAAGTACTGTGTAATCAATTTTTTAGATGATAAAACTGCTTAAATAGCGCCATTTTCCACCTTGAAATACAAATTTTCCCGGGGGAGGACCCTCGTACGACCCCCCCCCCCCCCCTTCAATAGGAGGGATCGATGATTCTTTATAAAAAAAAAAAGGTATATTGCCCCCCCCCCTTTTGGAAATTTAGTTGTTGCGCCCCTGATTCTAAGCCATCGATATGTGGAACGTGTGGTTGGTTGTAAATGATGGCGCGCGGCTTCACCGAGAGGGGAGTGTTTTGGACGATGGACGGTGGACGGGGTTCGCCGGACGCTCACCTGGTGGCGGCGTGCGCAGTGCCGAGCGGCACGATGCTGGACCGCCGCAGCACCTCCAGCAGGGTGGACTCAGTGTAGGGCAGGAAGGCGAGGTCCTCGAGCCGGGGCAGTCGCTCGCGCCCCACCACCTGGTCCAGCTCCTCCTGCACGGAGCGCGCCACCTCCGGGTGGTGCAGCATGAACACCACGGACCACTGCAAGGTCGTCTTGATGGTCTCCATGCCGGCCGAGAACAGGTCGGCGATGATCTGCTGGATCTGCCGGTCTGCGAGGGGGAACACACACACCCGGTCGAGGTCAGGACAGGACAGACGAGTCACACATATCATCAAGACAACAGTACAGGCCGGACCAGAACATTTAGTTGTGGGGGACTTTGGGACATCATGACAGGGCAGGCAATCATAGGCAGAGACCAGGCCATACAGTCATGGATGACTTCGCAACACCATGACAGGTCATACAGCGATAGGTGCCTCCGGGACACCATGACAGGGCAGGCAGTCATAGATGCCTCCGGAACACCATGACAGGTCATACAGCCATAGATGCCTCCGGGACACCATGACAGGTCATACAGCCATAGATGCCTCCGGGACACCATGACAGGTCACACAGCCATAGGTGACTTCGGAACACCATGACAGGACAGGCAGTCATAGATGATTTCGACACAGGAAAGACCAGACCATACGTTATATGTAGATGACTACAGGGACAGAAATTAACCTGAGCCGACAACGAGACGTCCTGACAGAACAATTATTGGTGTTGGTATTAGAACAGGCCGACAGAAGAAACAAGTTGGCGTTACCGCAAAACACCAAAAGAACAAAACTATTATTGCCGGTTTAAAATTTCTTTTCGGAACGTTCCACCCGAAGCTGTCACAATTGGTGCAGGAGCAAGGCCTCAAGAATAAACGATTCCACATTGTTTCAGACCACAATAACATCACAAACAATCGGGATAGTTTAAAAAAAAAATTGTTTGTTGTGCATATGCCTGTGGTTATGACTCCACTGTACATTCGTTTGTCCTGACATAGTCTGATCTATTATCGTATTGCATTAAAGGTGATTGTGTCAAAAGTGATTTGTTCCATAGTCGTGCATGGTTAAGTCGTTTTTCCCTCAATTTCCATTGTCCTCGCGGAGTATTTTCCTATTGTTCTCAGTCCCGGACTCGTTTGCATGACTCTCGTTCGTCCGAAAGTCGTCCTAACGTCTGGGACGGACCGTCATTAAACTCACCGTGGTCCTTGCCCTCGAACAGCTGCTCGCCGCGTCCTTCCTCGTTGGCGTGCTCGATCTCCAGCAGGTACGTGTCGATGATGTCGCGTATGCAGGCCGGGTCGAAGGTGGCCCTGTGCTTGTCCACGGTCTCCTGGAAGAACGTCGCCATCTCCAGCCGGTTCTGCAGGAGAGAGAGAGCATGGCACGCTGTAGCAAGCAGTTCCCGGGGATAAGACACGGGAAGAAGCAGTGATGTGAGTGGGGACCCCAAAACATTTCGAGGCGTAGTATACCAGTAGGCAGGTGTATCTTGATACCGGTCAGCTATTTACTGGCTGCCTTTTTCTATGCCCTGTGAGAGTTAACCACACGAGATTTGGAAGTTTTAAAACTAAATGTTTACCACTGATACAGAGTTGAGTGGAACAAGTCATATTTATCGACGGTCCAACCACATGAAATGACACACAGAGAGAGCTGTTTATACTACAGCCTAGTCGATATGATAGGTCATAAGAGACGCGGGGCATACAACAGAAAATTAAGGGAACAGTAGGAGGAATTCTTCTACACGATTTTTGTATGATGCATGCTGGCTTTTGCTTGAAGAGGTTTAAAAAAAAACATCAGGATGTCTGGACCGATATTCGGATTCGGATCTTTCCGTTTGTAGCCGACCGTCACTGCAAGGTTCGGGTGGTGGAAGAGGCAGAGGGAAAGACGCAGGCTAGCCAACTCCAACTGACCTGCGCCAGCTTCTTGGTGACCTGCTGCAGACCCGGCAGGTAGCGCATGACGGGCACGAAGTTGACGGCGGCGATGGAGCCGAACAGCTTGAACCCTTCGTCGATGAGGTCCATGAAGCGCTTGAAGCGCGCGTCGTCGTGCCGGAAGCTCACGCTCATGATGATGGTGCAGATCACGTTGCTGATGGACATGGCGAGCGGCGTGTTGAGGTCGACGGGCGCGTGCCTCTGCCGCGACACGAAGCTCAGGAAGGTCTCCACCTCGCTCTGCAGACAAGGGGGAAAAATATACACGTAAAGGTGGTGTCTCACCTCACACGGGAACACGCAAATCATAGGTGGGATCCATCCCACCTGGACATTGACTCGATGCCCATGAATTTGAGTCGTTCCCGGAAGCTGGGTTTGGACCCGCGACCCTCGCTGTGTGAGCTTGACACGTCAGCGATCATCGCCACTGAGCAGACTTAAAAAAGGTTAAGGCGGGGTCTCACGCGACATGTTGAATTTTTTTCATTTTCTCGTCAATTAAGGGCTACTTACGCAAATGCTCTTTCTTTTACTATAGTCACAGATTTTTTTTTTCAAGAGACTTTTACGAATTGTGATACAAATTCCTGTAACAAGGTTGCTCAAGTGATAATGATAACAAACACTCACGCGCCTTTTTTGCACCCATTATGTATAACTGTTAGTAACTTGCGACAGAGCAACAAATGCAAGAGAGGTATCGCGAAAAAACATTTTAGTTTGAACCCTTGAATGCGGGACCGAGCCTTAAGAGGCCTTGCTGAGGTGAACGGAGCTTTGGGACTTGGTTCCGCCCGTAAGTCATCCCGACCACTTGATCAACAATCAAGGGGTCCGGCCACCGCCGGTTAAACATACAGGCTGCGGGCGTCAACGCCGGGACTATGGACCCACGATAAGATAAAGCTGACGCTCGTATCTGAGTATCGGAGTTTTGGAATCAGTTACTGTGGAGTATTTCCACTAATATCAGCTGTTGTTTTAGTGCCAAAAAAAAAAATTTAACGCTCCTATACGCAGCATGATAACTTAGTTGTTTTACCTACTTCATCAACCTATGTGTGAGTGACTAGTATTAAATGTAACACTCTCTCAGATTATCTTATATTAGCAAATAATGATTTTTAAGAATTGATTTACATTTCAGTCGGTGTATGCCTATACCTAATTTCAAGGTACATACGAATCAGTTCTATTTTTGGTTTTCGTCTTTGAACATTTAGTTAGCATTCAAGTTTGGTTTGTATCATCTTGTCTACTATATGATCAAGTCTATTAAGGTATACTTAATTTTTTTATGTAATGTAATGGTACGGTAGCGAAAGAAAATACGCATCGCCTTAACTTCGCCACAAATGAAGCCGATGAATAAAATATTTATATTGTGTTCTATTTTCAGTCAATAACGAGGTAAAATATTTAACTACTAGTTCTAATATGTTGCCAGCTGAAAAAGTTTGAGACAAGGCTATTTTCAAGTTTTCTATATGGTTTCTTTCAGCAAAAACACATCTTCAAATCGGTTTTCGATCCCTTCATGAAAAAAATATATAGCTACATTTACCCAGAAGCCAATCGCACCTACTGTTCGATAGCAGCGTCATCTTCAAAACTTTCTCCTCCTAATGCCTTGTTCAGTGGACCAAAAATATGGTAGTTACACGGGGAAAAGTCTGAATAGTGTGGTGGGTGTTCAAGAGGTTTCCGGACGTTTATGGCTTAGACGTTCCGCTTTATCACGACCCCAAAATCCTCCTATGCCCCTTAAAATGTAAATAATTTATCCCAGGGAAACAAAATTACGCTAAAGTTTTTCAGTTTCTGCATAACTTTACGTAGCATTGTATACGTTTTTTTTTTTTTTTTGTAAAATTGATTTTGCGTGTTTTGTCACTTTGTTATGGTGGAAAATATAAAAATTTAATTATAAAATGTTAGTACCACCAGACTAAGTGTCGCGTCGTGCCTAGCCCTGCGTGCGCCCAGGCGTGAGCATTAGAGTACCACCAGACTACCACCACTACCTGCGTGCGCCCGGCGTGAGCACTCACCATGATCCTCGTCTCCATGTGGTCCTTGCCGACTCCGGCGTGCTTCATCCCGAACTGGCGAAGGCGTTCGTGCAGGAAGCGTCTCTGGTCCTTCCACAGCCGGCCGTCGCTGTTGACGATCCCTGGGAAGGGGCAAACAGGGGCGTCACACAAACCAGCATTCAGCACACAGAGCGCGCGAAGCTCCAGCGGCGCTAAGGGCGACGCCGGCTCGCGCACGGCACGCCCCGTTAGCCTCTAAGCGCCAGGCACGGAGACACGCTTCTGTGAGACTTCCAGCGGTGACCATATAATTTGCACGCTGGAATATTAAAGCTAAAAGGGTCCCTTGCACGTCCCTACACCACTTTCAATACCGTGCGTTGAATTTTTTTCACACACATAAAATGTCCGTGAAAACACCGGTTTTAGGCTTCTTCTCTGTCCAAAAAAATACACGTTATAAACTAAACCAGGAACAAATATTGTATAGAAGCATGCAATGGCTCTTAGATGCTATTCGTAATCAGGCAATTTCAATAAATTTTTGAGCGGTATGTAAATGCCGTGTTAACACCTGGAGGTGTGCAAACCGATTGGCCACCTAGCCAGGCGGACACCTTAAGGCCCCCGCCCAACCGGGCACACTTAAGGTGTACGTAGCTTCAGAAAAAAACCTCGCTATGTGTGAACTGCTCAAGATATCAGAGTGGTGTCTAATTACAAAAAGCGTTTTATGAATTTCTCCGAGGGCGGGTGGGTAGTTTGATTTCCGTAGCTCGTTTTGAAGCTGTATTTTTTAGGAGAGTGAAAAGAGCTGAAACGTGAATTTTCATGATAATTTTTAGACATGAAACGCCCGGTACAGATTCTTGAAAGCACCCAAGAACCTTGCATTACACCTCTATCTTCATTTCTCCGCTAACTAATGTTATGGCTACCGCTCACATCTCATAGTTTCAGAAGACTGGGCGCCAGTTCGGGGCCTTGCGCTTAGAGGCGATACCGCGCTAGAATAACTAGCGAGCGTCGCACTTATCCCGCCTCACTTATAAAGATACACCTCTGACTAGGCGGTCCCCTTAAAGGAACCAGTTGCAAGTGAAGACTTTAATGAACTAAAGAACACTAAACGTTTTACATATAAATTAAAATATATAAATTAAGACTGGAAATTTTTTTATTCGCAAAACTATAAGTGGCTTTGAACCACCAGGTACTGAGTCGGTGTTCATGAATTGGAGTCAAGTCCAAGGGTTAAGTTTCATACAGTTATGAGCAGAAACGGGTTCAGGTTTGGTAATACCAGAAATTTCATTTAGGCTAAAAAGTTTATACTATGACATATATACATTTTAACAGGGTAGTTCCATTCATTTTTCAAATGTTTAAGGATGCCTTTATTGCGTTCTATTTTTAATTGAAAAATTAATTATTTTCCCAGAAAATTACTCTAATTTTGCCATGTGTTCATGATCATGATTTTATATAATGACATTGTTGTCACTAATAACAATAAAAAATTTCTCAGCAGTAATTCTCAGAGCTGAAAACTTTTATAGTCTCTAGTTCGGAAAATTTCTCTATAAAATATCTGAAACTAGCAAAAATTCCAGAACTAAAACAAATAAGGTTACACGGACTAGGAACACCCTAAGGTTTCAGTGACGGGTACAACCTATTATTCTTACCGTGTTGAACTTGAATCGTCACATTATTAAAAAAATACTTTAAATTACACTCTATAATGGGACTGTTGATCTTGTGAAAGGATCCATACTTTTCATTATTAAAACAAATGTTGGAGGTTTAAAATTTGAGCGAAAAATTGATTTAAAAAAAAGAAATAATATTTAGTGGTGGCAACCACTACCAAGGGTTTTTTTTTTCAACCTGTACTCAACTTGAACGGCTCTGCTCTGTTAGAAATCATTAGAAGTCACAGTAAATTGAGGACTTTTCAATGATGAATATACCTCAGATAAAAAAAAACTGAATATTCGTATAAACTACGCCCAATTCCATCATTTACAGGGTAAACATGCTCACGGAAAAATAGCAGTGGTCTGAAGGATTTTCCCAAAGCTCCAAGGTAATTATTTTGAGTAACCATAAATGTACGAAGTATCAGTAAATTTAAGAAGATAACTGGCTAAGGTTTGTAAACACTGTTTTTTCGTAAATTTAAGGTGAACATATATATATAGTTTTTTTTAACCGCGCGAGCGCAGTGTTATTGTAGCGCACGGAGCGAGAGGCTAGAAGACCCTGCGAGGAAGAAGAGGCGAGGCAAACGGCGTATCTACAGTGGTAATCTCTTCCTAACTGTGTGTTGTTGGCATCTGACGAAACGTGCTCCAAGGTCTGCGATAAAAACCGAGTCTGACGAGCTCCCGCCCGCATTCCATACGTCTACGATAGTTGTGCACAACAAGGAGGGGAAAAAATATGTTTTCTCATGACCAGCTTAAGACACGATGTACAGAAAAATTTCCTTCTACGGAACGGACCACGGGAGAAAAAAAATTGAGGGCGTGCGTTTTTATCATTGATCCCAATATATCAAGGGGAAAAAAGTTAATCTGCAACTGCATGTTCAGCTGGACAGATAGACTTAAGAGTTGACTTATACTTTAAACTGGTTCGCATATCCTTGTCTGTCCAGGATTTTCCAACTCAGGACCCTCTCTCATCCTGACCTACTAAATATGATAGTTATAAATAACAGAATCACCTTAGCAATAATTTAAAAAAAAAATTAATTTCCCGGTTTTTTTTTGGTGATTGTTGGATCCATTATTTACTGGTTTAATACGAACTTAGCAATGGTATATCTGGGTCTAATAAGCCATGTTGATTTTTTTTTCTCGCGTCATTGCCATTTTTTGCTGTAAATTTAACACTTGCATTTTTGTTCTGTCACTAATATTTCAACGGATATTTTTTAAGTGTTATATTGGTGAAAAAATAGTTTTTTTTTAAATTATAACTTACGCAAAATGTTGTACCCATTATATTCCACTATGTAAAAATCCGTTGAAAATATTTTCGACAGAACGGAAAATGCAAGACAGGTATAGTGTTAACTTTACATGAATAGCGCTTAACTAATATCAGCCACTAGAAAACGAAAAAAAAAAAAATGGCGGGTGGAACCCAGCCTTCTCCTAACCTTCATCCTTCGTCCAAAGTGGAAAGAAAAAAAATGTTTCGTCGCCAACGAAACCAGCTGTAACCGACAAAAATAACGAGTTAACCCGTCTTCATACATTTTCCTCCGTTTATTGTATAACTTTTTTTCTCTCCCCCCTTGACTGGCGTCACTGAATCACCAGGAGCGAGGGCACGGGCTTGTTTCGACACGCGGCGCGGCAGACAGGCGGACAAGTCGGCATTGACCGACAAAGAGAGCTCAGCACTGTCGCCCGACCGAGGGCCCGCGGGCGGCGAGCGGGGAAAATACTGTTCGCGACGACTTCGTGTCGCCCCGCTGCCAACTACTGCCAGCTGAGCGAACCATCCTCGTCCTCCGCTTTAAATGGTGCACTTGGAGGCAAGGGCGTCGCTGGGGGGGGGGGGGGTAGGGGGGGCAGTTGACCCCCCTAGAGCCTTAGAGATATAAAATAATGTAGCCAAATGCAAAAAAAAATACGTACTTTTCCCACAACTTGCCCCCCCCCCCCCCCCAGGCCATCGCCTGGTGACGCCCTTGCTTGGAAAGGGTGTGTAGTGCCAAGCATCTCTGGAGCACGGTACTGGTTTCCAAACCTGGATTTGGCTCAGTTCGGTGACAAGTTTGTCGGTTGAAAAGCCTGTCCGGTGGCAGACCGTGGTGGTCACCAATTTCCGAAGTCAGTACGTGCTGTTTGGGTCTGTCGGAAACCTGAGGCTAACTTCCTGTGGAACTCTATGTCCACTGACTTGGCGTAGGCAGTTGGCGGTCCGCAGGTCGGACAGAGCGGAGGGGACTTGTTTTTCCAAGTCTAGTTCAGATGTTGGGCTCTGGATTAGCAAGATCCGTAAGACGACTCCTATTCTACCCTAAAAGGGCGCAGACATAGGAGGGGAGGAGTGAGGTACAGGGCTGAGGCGGTGACCGTGCTGGGTTGGTGGCCCCAGCCGCTGGTCATTGCCGAAGCTCTAACACCCTCCCGATCAAACAGGGAGTGATCCCTAACAGTTCTGTTTTAAATAAGCTCTGGAATGTATATAAAACGAACTGGAATGTTACTCCCACCCTACCCTTATAGAAGGCGCATATGTGGGAGGGGAATGTTAGAATTGCTGGACGTAGGTAGGAATAATCTGCCAGATACATTACAATACTAGCACACTGCCAAAAAAATATATATTTTATTAACTTTAAATTTACGAAGAATTTTTGTCACCAGCTAGTGACGTGACAAATGTCAGATTTGAAGGTATTCGCGGACGCGCCTAGGTATACGTAGGCCTATTCAGTTTTCAAATCCTGGTTGGGTGCGAACTGCCTACGCGACTGACGCTCGCCCTAGCGTCACCCGCCGGTACTACTGGAGAAGCCATCGCCCATTTATCAACATTGTTCATAATGCTAAATCTAGAGCTTTACTAGCTTTTAATTAATGTTAAAGTAAATTCTGATAAAAGTTTTGATTTCAAGGTTACCTTAGCGAAAAACCTTAAGTTGTTTTAAAAAAGAAAAGAATGACAAAAAACGTTTGTGATAAAAAATGCTAAGAAATTAATATTATTGTCTTATTTAAATTTATTTCCAAATAAAACAATTTTATTTCGTTTCGATAATCATACTTGAAAAAAAAATATTCGCATGAAGTTTGCTAATGCGAATGTCAAGAAATATGCGAATATTTGCGAATGCGAATCTATTCAGGGATATTCGTATCTTTGCTGCACCTTCATCAATTAACCGGTAGTATGTTCATTTAATTTGAACGAAACAATAATAACAATCTCGGCATCAACTTATCATTCAAAAACTTGTAAAGACTAAAGAAAAAAATACTCCTTTTTTTTCCCGCGGCTTGTTTACCTTGTTTTCTACGAAACACAAAAAGTGTGATTCAGAATCGAGTGTATTTTCTACCAAGATTCAGTTACCAGTTATTACGAAGAACTTTTCGTTTATTCCAGAGGCCCATTCTTCTTTGGGAAGTCCGTAAATTTCCTGTAATTTCTAACAGTGCATGTTGTTAGGATCCGTACTCTTCGCTCTGAATATCAGTCTATCGATACTACCGCAAAACAGAGACATTTGATCGCCTATCTTTTACGACTCCTTCAAAATTAATTTACTCCTGAAGCAGTTTTGATGGTTACATAAATTAAATGAATTTTTTCCGTTTTTTTAGTTACGTATAAATAAGTGTGGGAGTCACATGAATGAAACATAAATAAGTCGTAGTTCCCGCTAAGTAAAAAGTTAATTTACTATTATAAGATTATAAAGAAAGAAAGTAAATTTATATGGTTTCAAGTTCCACTGTTAGGAGCAGAAAAACATATTTCAAATAATATATCCCTATATTTGACTTTATCGAGTACTAAAATAAACGTAAAATTTTAAAATTAAATTCCTATTCATAATAATCTTGAAATGAAGTAAAAGATCAATTCTTATATTTTTAAATATTAACTCCACTTTTTCATAAATTAATAAAATTTCGAAATCTCGATATTTATATTAATTGTATCGTTTTATTATAGATTATTATAAGAAGTGACCAGTGATTTTTTTTAATGTTCTAATGGAGGTATTTTCCTGATGCACCAGTTAATTCACTGATTCTGACACTCCAGATTATGACTTTCCTAAATATCATTTAGAAGATTGTGAACAACCACTTTAAAATATTTTTATCTGTTATTACATATATAAGCATAATTTTTCACAAGTCTCCCGCTCACCAAGTCCAAAATCATAGAGAATAGGTTCTGAGCAAATTTTTAATATTCATTGAAATAAAGCCATATCGCGGTGTGAATTACAAACAGCGTAGAGAATTGAGTCGGTACCAGCGGCTGGTACAAATGTAATAACCACAGTCTCTGTTACAATAAAACACGTTCTTCTTATGAGCAAATGATATACATTTACAGCCCAGTTTCCTTTTACATTCAAACAGAATTTTCTATTTTTAAATATGTAATGCAAAATGTCTTATTCGTCTAAGTTACCTTTTTCTCGTGTTATTTTTTTTTTGTGCTCAAGAACACTTTCTTCTCAATTTATTTGGAAACAAATGAACTCATGAAATAAAAATGATTCTTGAGAGATTAATTTTTGATCATACTTCTGCGTGACTTTTAACGTAAATATTTTGTCACAACATTTTGTGTTTACAAATGTTAAAGACAAAACAATATACGCTTGCGTATTTAAATTTCACGGTTACGATGATTATTTTTTTTTCTGCTTTTAGCCTGGAATAAATACCCTTAAAAAAATACCTATATTAATCGCGAGGATTGATTTTTTTTCTAGCCGTGAAAAAGCAAAATTTATTTGCCACGTAATTTGGTTGTAGGAGTTGATGACCGCCAGCCGCTGTGAAGAAGTAGAAAAAAGGGGCGGAAGAGCTCTTACCGAACTTAAGAATATAACGTGTAAAGTAGGTTACGCGGAGTCGCGCTGACTGGACGCTCGGCGGATAGTGGACGTAAAGCAAAACAGTTTCTTGCTTGCCGGGGGGCTTTAAATGCAGCGGACAGCTGGATCCGCATGCGCGCGAATCGTCGGAATGTCCCGAAGCCCGCCCTCGCTAATAATCGTCGCCGCTGATAGAGTCCGTGTCGCGGCTACTTGTCTCGACGGTAACAGTTCCCGGAGATGAGTTAGTATACCAGTGGCGTCCTTTTCCGGGAACGCCTCTTGCGAAGCATCACCCGAATGATTTTCTTCGCGGGCAACAGTGATGGTAGGACACGCAAAACATTATTGTGTCTGCTTTTGAGAACTGTAATATCTGCGACACGTCATGTAACACTATTCCTGCCAACCCTAAAAAAAAATAACGCTTTACTAAAAAAAAACATGACGTGAAGTAGCAAGCATATGCTTGAAAAAAAATCTTGCTTTAACGGTAAGAAAAATATTTTTTTACTACACTACACTTAATATTTCCTGAGGTAAAATTTGTAGCTTATAATGTTTTACGCGGTGTGAAGAATTGAACTAATAGAGCTTTTTTTAAAAAAAAACAAGTGTGCTTATACATATTCACGCATATTCATGCATTCTTTCCCGTGCATTGCTACGCACGCAAAGTAGGTACACATTAGTATGCAAATCGCACATTTTCCATCTTCCTTCTCTTGGCTTCTTGCTGAGGAAGCATTCCAGTAATATTTCCCTTCCGGAGCTAACAGAAATCTGAAGTTGCTAAAATAATAATAATAATATAATCTGTTCGGAGTGCGTTAGCCCGTTATGCAACTAAGATAATAGAATACAGGGACGTAACTAGGGACAGACTAAAGCCCCGGGCACCGCATGTATGTTTGAGTTGGGGGGAGTAATTTGTACTATATATATTTACTTTAATATCACATTGTTAAAAGACATTAAGGCACATTAACGGAAGTATTTGTATTGAAAGATACTTACATGTTTATCGTCTAATATTTAAAAAGTGGTACTGTCCAACTTGCGATGTATTAAAAATTTATTGACCGCACATAAATCTATTTAGTTACCGTATGAGTTGAATCAAAAATATTTGGAATGGTAGAATTAATATGTGGTGGCGATATGAGGTGTTTTCGGGAAAGGTTTTGGTTTGGTTGGTTTTGAAAAATAAAAATATTGGGGGGGGGGAGGGGGGGGGGGGCGCCAATTTGAGGTCTTGCCCCGGGTGGAAACTAGTCTAGTTACGCCCTTGATAGAGTAACGGGGTAACGCACTCGCGAGTAAGCAGTCGACGCTGAACTACGCACCAGGGAGATTTCCGTAGTGAAAACACTCCTCGTGGCGGTGAATATTCAGTTGCGGTTCTTGCAACCCGTGACTCGAACACATTCGGCATCATCCAGGGACTTAACGTAAGATTCCATTCCGGTAACGATAAAATTACTTGTATAATTATTTGCGCGTAGCTTTTTTTTAATTTTTACAAATTAGGTATATTTTTTACATAAACAACTTTTGAAGAACCATTCAAGTTAATAAACTCGTACTTATTTTTTTTTTCTATTCTATCAACATTCGGAGGTAGCTGAAAATTTAAGGATATGCCCCTTTGATAAATCAAGCAAATATCTTAACTAGCCGAAAGAGTTAGGTACCGCTGAAAACATTTGATAAAATTTAATTTAATTCACCCCCCTCCCCACCATCATCCATGAATTTACCAATACACGCTGTTCTGAAAGTCTATTTTTACACATTGAAGCTCTATCTTCTGTGTATCTCGTATCTCAAATCTTTTTTCAAGCTGACGTGATAACGGGACTTATCTACGGTTGTTTGCTACTTTAACCCTGGAGTAGAAAAAAATACCTTTAAATGTAAACAGTACTCGATAAACTTGTTATAACAGACGAAAGTAGTCGAAATTAACAAAATGTGTTGTCTGTTTTTATTACAGTATCTGGTCTCTCATGCAAAAATAAACATTCCTCTATAAGGTACAAAAGGAAAGACGAACGTCAAATTAATTTCAAACAAAATTTTAATATTTTGACATTATATAAAATATAAAGAAATATAAGCTCCCGAGCGAAGATGTAAATGTGTACGTATTTATTCATGTACATAACGGACACGCATGTATTTTTTAAATATAGTTTTTTACTTGGTTTCCAAAAATACGACAGTAAGAAGGTTGAATGAAAATGACTCCTCACACGTATAAAACGCAACATTCTGAATAAAGCGTGTTCCATCTGTATAGCTATATTTGATTCGATAATTGTTATTAAGGTGACATACACTCTCACTTTTTATTTGCAATTTCATATTTCTTTAAGGTAATATTTGTGTTTCCGCGATACACTTGTTTTAATGATATTCATGTTTCTTGGTTTAATATTTAAATGAAGTTTTTACGTACCTATTTTAATACAAAAAAATATAACAGCTATCCAGTAAACATAAAATAAATTGTAATGGCGATTTTCGAGAAAGCCAATCACGTATATGTTTTTATGAATACAAAAACTACTCGTTGAACGGTATTGTATGTATTTCAAACAAGAAATAATGTGTGTGAGGTTTTAAAACTTGAACGGTATTCGTGAGATCATGGAATACAAACGAACCAGGGGGATTCAAATATAAAGACGAGAGTGAATGTCAAAAGGAGGTTGCCAGTGCAGGATAGTCGCAAGGTAAGTGAACAAAGGAACGTGGGGAACGATTTCTAGCAGTCTTCAGAACGCGGCAAACCCTGGATAACTACTTGAAGCCCGTCTACAATTGAATTGAAGCTAAGCGGTTAACGCTATCGCGTAAAAAAATAAACTAGCGAGTGGCTACAACAGAAGTCCGGAACGTAAAACAAACCAGTCAGTACATTACAAAAATTTAAGGAGGGGTTTGTAAAGTTAAGTTGGCCTTGTGTTTCCACTGGAATTTTTCGAGCATAGTTTCCTTTTTTTTTTAACTAACAATGTACAGCTAAATTTGTATTTGAATTCCCGAACGTGTACACAAAAACACACATAAAGAACTAGAAAATGTTATCCTATTTAATTTTTTTTCCCGGCTTAACGAATCACTTCACTGACTCACCACGCAGGTGACGGTATCGCATTGTGACCGGCTGGCGTGCGAGCGCTGAACGCTATTCCCCGCGACTCCTAGCCCGGACGGAGCCGGTGCCATTTGTGCACGTGCGTCGAAGTCTTTTCGAGCAGACGCGACGCACAGATCGATCGCGCAGACGGGCCTCGCGCGGGGGGGCCGGGGGTTTTTCATAAACGAACGCAAGAGACGCAAAGCCGCTAAAAAAAAAAAAAAAAAAAAAAAAATTACCGATACCGACAATTTTTAAAACTACTAGTAGTTCAAAAACGAACGCAAGACGCATAAAAACGCAACGCAGGCTTCGGGTCATTTTTTTTTTTTTTAAGTCATTGCGTTTCTAGTTCTTGAAGACGTGAGCATAGAAGCCCACGACTTGTTTATTTTTATTATTATTATGTACATCACGTTTTCACTTGTTAAACTTGGGCAAATTACTGACAGTTTCATTTTTTTTCGCCCCCTTGTACAAACAATAACTATCAAAAGAATGCCATGACATGTTTTATTATTATTATTATTATTATTATTATTATTATTATTAGATACATCACGTTTTCACCTGTTAAACTTGGGCAAATTACTGACGATTTCATTTTTTTTCCCCTTGTACAAACAATAACTATCGAAAGAATGCCACGACATGTTTTTATTATTATTATTAGATACATCACGTTTTCACCTGTTAAACTTGGGCAAATTACTGACAATTTCATTTTTTTTCCCCCTTGTACAAACAATCATTATCGAAAGAATCCCGGGGATGGTAGCGACGGGAATAGAAACATAAAACTGATTGCATGGACTTGGTCTCGTGCTATGTTACGTTGTGATGATGTGGGTGTTGTTGATCTTAACCGAGGGCTTGTGTGAAACAAATGTAACTGCCACGAGTACTCACCGTATCCGCCCAGGATGCTGCTGAACTCGTTGTGCGGCCGGCCCGTGAACTCGTCGCGGCGGAAGGCCTCCCTGATGGCTCGGTAGTCGCTCAGCACCACCACCAGCTGGTTGCCGAGCCGCGTGCTGAACACCGGGCCGTAGCGGCGCGCCAGCTCCTCGAAGTGCAGGTGCGCGTCGCCCGTGAGGAAGGGCAGGTAGCCGATGACGGGGAACCCCCACGGACCCGGGGGCAGCCTGCGCAGCTCCCTGAAGAGCTGGACGGCGCGCGCCGAGGCGATGACCAGCAGGAACACGACGAGCGTGGGGTAGGCGTCCAGCACCAGCTGGCGCCACAGCCACTGGAGGATCATCGCGGCGTTATCCCTGTCCCTCCCGCTGGGACGAGCCGCGACCGAATGAACCGACAGTGGGTCAGCGGGTACGGGGCTTCGCCGTCGCCGGAGAGAAGGAGGGGGGCAGCCGTGAAGGCGGGGGGGGGGGACAAGAGACCACGCGGGGACCCCCGGAGAGGGGGGTAGTCCAATCCAAGAAGGGAGGAACGAACAGTGGTGGGGAGAGTCTCTTGAGAAACCACGTGACTGACGGAAACTCGAGGTGGTGCTGGATGGAAAAAAAAAAAAAAAAATGGTAATAATTTCTCCTCCTGCCTCTTCCGCGTGTTCGTGAACTAGAGGAAATGAAGGAAGGGAAGATTATGTACGTGTGTGTCGCGTGGCCTGCGATTCCGCCTCGAGACCAGGGTACCAATGAGCTGGAGTTTGTCCTTGCCGGTCTCTTATATATACCTCTTGGACTGTTCAAGAGGCCCTGCCCAGGTCCGCACCAGGGGGTTTCCGAGTCGGACGAAGTGGTGGGGAACCCAAGGCGGCAGGGAGGGGGTAATATATTTTTCTTTCTTTTTTTTTTTTTTTTTTTTTTTTTCGCCGGCCGGCTCCTCCCTCCACCAGGTGGATGCTCGATGGGCTCGGCAAGGGGAGGGAGGGGGGTGGGTGGGGCTTGGGAGGTGTTTGGGCGGGCGGCGGGCAGTTCTTCGGGACGCGTGGCGTCCCTCCGGGTCCAGACGCCCGACCGCGCCGGACGCCTTCCCAGTTCCTTATCGCGTGCGCCGACGTCCTGCCTCGGACTCTCGGATCTTTGTAAAAACCTGGAGAATTCACACCTAACAGTATATTTCGAACATTTTAATTTAAAGAAACTCGCAGAATCGCAGAACGAGCAGGGGCGTGCCTAGGGGAAGGGGGGGGGGACGAGCGGGACCCGACCCCCCCCCCCCCCAGGGCTAAAAATATTTTAATATATAATTCATAAAATGAAAAAAAAAAATATTTACTTTTATGAAGTTACGGCCAGTATTTTTAGATAGCCTAAATCAGCAATATTGAACACGTATTTTTCAAAATTTTCCCCGGGGAGGACCCCCGGACCCCCCGCTTAGCTGGGGGGTATTCCATACCCCCTAGGCCCCCCGGAAAAGCCCTAGCCTTCTGCCTGTCCCCCCCCCCCCCCCGGCCCAGCCAGAACAAAATCCTGGGCACGCCACTGAGAACGAGTACTAACACTCATTAATAATGTTCGCAGGCTTTTTCACGGCCATTTTCTGAAGTAGCTCGGCTCCTGGGTTGTAGCCGCGTAACTTGGCGGAATAATTCACCGACGTTTCGGGTCGACATTGCAGTCGACATCATCAGGGAGCAGTTACCTGATGATGGCTGTTTACGCGAGTCATTTTTCTTTTAATCCGTCCGGAAATGGTTTGGTTACTGACCACACGTGATGCTGTAATTTTATGGGGAAATAAGAGAATGATGAAAATTTCCGAGTCGAAACCTCGCAAATTACATAAAAATACTGTCCCTTACGTGCAATAAATATATCCTGAAGGTTTGTGTCTGCTTAGTACAGTCACACTGCCGTCTCACATACGTCTTGCTGTTCCAAGTCTACGAAACCTCTCTCTTCCCACCCCTTCCCCTGGATGTATTCATGCTGACAATGCTGGCTCTACGTACAGTGAATCTGACTCAAAAGCGTAACAAGATACTCGATTTACTTGCACAGGAAAAAAACTTTTCTCAACTTAAAAAAAAAAGTCATTTGTAAATCAGTTGCCAAGAAATAGTTTGTAATACTACAAAATAGATATTGTAATGTTGTACAACACATTGCTGTGGTTATGTTTTTTTGCGAACATTAAATATTTTTTTCGAGATAATTCTAAGTAATTCTTATGGAAATATTAACCTAATTTTATAATTTAATTGATGTTTCACTCAAACATAATTTTTTTTAACCATGGAAAAGCTAATTGAATATTCAATTACTTGACTATATTTTGTTTCATTATGGTTAATATTGTGCGAAGTTGATACTGGAAAGCTATTCAGGGAACGGTTTACAAATAACTTTAACTATTGGAGGTACTGGGACAACACAAAGCATAAATTCCCGGGTAATAATCCGAATCCAGTGTTACTGCGAACACTATTTTGTAGTGATGTAGTTGTTTTCATGAAAATGTACAAATGTACAAATATTTGTAATTTTTTATGAATATTTCTGTTCCATTTACAAAAAAAATTGCAGTGAGTAGAAACAAAAGTTTTTGTTAAGGGAGAAAGATCGACCAAGTTTTTGTGGACCAGTGCAGTTATGCCCCAATATGACGAACTATCGGAATTCAAGAATTATCTTAAATAAACTAATTAAACTGATCGCACTAAATCGGATAGCAAAACTGTAGGAGGGAATACTATTTCTGTAACGTAAAACGTAAAAAAAAAAGTACTCTGAAATCTCGCAATGATAAGAAAAACTGGAACGTCATTGAACTACTACAACGCCAACAGTAGATACTCCTACGTAAATGATTGGTGGAATTAATAACGACTACGCGAGACCGAACATTCAAGTAGATAGTGCAATGAACTTTATCGAACACGTGTGCTTGTTCACATTATTTATTTACGTTCCACTATAATAAGAAACATTATTCAAATTAGGTGTTAAAAATACCACTTCCTTGTTGAGTCGACTTACAAAGTATTTGTTTCTGTTAAAGAAAAGTGATATATGTTTTGAACTGTTGAAATTTTTACGCTCACGTAATGGTGTAAGAATAACAACACGCAACAGGTTGCTAATTTTAATAGAGATTTGAAAACAAGTAAGATTTTGAATCACAATGAAATAATATAATTAAATTAAAATAATTTGACAAACCATTTTCAGGACCAAATTAATTTTAGTGTATTTAGGTTACTTATACGTTTCTAAATTGTATAAAATCGCACACACTAAGGAGACCATATAATGTGCAAAATCTTTACTTTTTTTATTCTATTAATATACATTTCCAGGATATAAAATTTAAATATTTCTAATATTTCCTACATTAACATTTAAATACTGTTCATGATTTCAAGTACATAGAGTATTAACAAATTGTTTTAATAGACAATTCCGTTACGAACCTTTGTATTCACATACACTTTAATAAATAAATAAATGTTCAATGAACCCCATAAAAAAAATTCCAACGATTTTCATACCAAAGTAACACAAATTTTGAATTTTAAATGTTTTCGGGGTAGTAATGCAAAATAAATAAAAAAAAACTGATCCCGTTAATAAATTTAAGTACCTATATAAATAA
Organism: Bacillus rossius redtenbacheri; assembly: GCF_032445375.1. Taxonomy (NCBI): domain Eukaryota; kingdom Metazoa; phylum Arthropoda; class Insecta; order Phasmatodea; family Bacillidae; genus Bacillus; species Bacillus rossius. The sequence goes on along the minus strand of NC_086343.1, from coordinate 15,444,424 downwards.
TGGTGTAAACTCAGGATTGATTTTTAGCGAGTTAATCATACAATAACTTTGAATGAATACGGTGACAAAAGCCTTAATATGTATAAAATATCAATTATTTTTGCTACTCAAAAAAAATTAATATTCTTGTTGGGGTATGATATGTTTGACAATCCGTTCAAGAGTAATCCTGTTACGTTTATTTTATAAAACTGCCCTTCTTTGATTAGCTAATTTTATTTGGCCCCAAGACTTTTTTCAATGGTACTTTACCCTGTTATAAATTAAAATTATCTTGTCCAATCAGAAATAAATCTTTTTTTTTCCTTCTCGTAAGGAAATAATATAGGAAATGTACGTTATTTCCGCTAACTGGGTCAGGCCCCGTAGACAACTTATTAGAAGCCTTTTGGAATTGATTACGGTGGTGTGTGGAGGGAATCGGGAATGGGGGAGGGGAGTTGAATATGGCTGCTACGGATGGGCAGGGAAACGTTGACTGACCCTCGGGGTTTTGTGAAGAGGGGGATGGGGGGTGAGAGAGAAGAGACGACTAGTGACTCCGCTTCACAGCTGGTTGGCACGTGCTTTCAGAGGCGAGGTGGCGAGAGAGATAGAGAGAGAGAGAGAGAGAGAAAGAGAGCAGGTTGAAAACTATGTGCAACCACCCGGTGGTGGGTGAGAGGAGGGTAGAAGAAGAAGAAGAAGAAGAAGGAGAAGCTAAGGTGCAGTGGCGTGAGCGCACGTGCACTTAAGGTCGTCTCCGCCCCCTCCTCCTGCTGTGTTTCAGCCCCATCGCGGAGCGCGCGTGTTGGTTAAAATGGTGTGTTGGACCCCCCATCCTTGTGGCCACTGTGTCTCTGTGTTTGTGTGCCTGTCAGAGTCCGCCCAGAAAGAGAAAACACCCGGCAACACACGCGCACACATGTCGCCTGGTGAGGGGGAAAGGAGGGAGGGTGGAGCCTCTCCGCGCATGCGCCGTCTCTCTCGCACGCCGGCCGACCGGGGTGAACGACCCCCCCTCTTAGAGCGGCCCGCCACCTCCGCCGCGCTCATACCTGCCTGATACTTCATCGCCTGATACATCCGCGCGCACGTCATCCATCCATCCCATCCTTCTTTCTTCCCCGTCCTCCTCAAGGCCATCTTGTCGGTCTCTGTATGGCTGAGGAGGAGAATAGAGAAGGGCCAATCAAATCCTCAAATCCTCAATACCATCAAATAAAGTAAATTAAAAACAATTCAACAACGCTGATATAAATAACTAAACTATCCTCTGAAGTTTGCTAGGTCAATTTTCTTCTTCCTACCATACCTCCTATCCTGTTACCATTCCCCAAGATATTTTTTGCACTTTTAATACATAATTATTAGGGCCATGCATATTTCGCGAAAAGATTCCGAGATTAGTTATAAGTTAAAACACCGTAGCATCGTCTGTGTTTTGTGATTGGGTTAGTTTCTTTCAGGCGCACGTCTATTGTTACAACACCGATCACAGTAATTCAGTGCGGAAGCAAACGCGTCCCGAGTGGCTCGGTCAAAATAAGGCAACGACTTGTCTCGCGCAAACGGCCCGCCAATCACAAGGAAGAAACCCCTGGTGCGGGTATACCTTGTTTCAGTCTCTTAGTCGTTCAGATTTATTTGCGAAAAATGCCTGCCCCTAATAATAATATAAATAAAATTACAATATATATTATGGTTAAATGTTTCAACAACGCGGTTTTTTTTTTATTTCTACATTTCGGACCCTCGAGACCTAGATTCGGATTCGAGGGGCATATTCGAAGTACTACTCTTCGGAATTCGATTTCGAGAAAATTGGAATTCGATCCATCACCAATTAAAAGTAAAATGTCCTAGGGAAAGTGCGACTATATTGGTTCAGTAGCAGATATAGGGATTAGAAAAATTCACGGTTTCAATGACCTCTATGATAAAAACAAATCCCATACGTACTCGAGCAAAATGCCACGTGCTCATTGGCTACAAACCCGTGAGACCTGTTATCCTGGTTGCTTGTTGTGATTCGATACTTTATTTTGTTGAAGGTTTCCCACTAGCTCAGAGAACTTAGGGATTAGTGTGGTTCAATCGCCGAAGCAGTAAAAAGAGGTACGCGAGTTGTGTTTCTAACCCATCACGAACAATGAACCAGCCAATTTATCAGGTCTCAACTTATACTAAATTATAACGCCAGACTTTTTTTTTTTTTTAATGTTATAAAAGTTTCTGGCTTATTTCGCGCTTGGAGGCCTGGATCGCCTGGTGAGATGACTGGTGTCGGAGACCCCCCCCCCCCCCACCCCGGATGCTAATAAGACCACCCTTGAGCGGCAGACCGCGAGTGCTTGAGATCTGCACCCTCGCTCAGACTTGTCGCTCAGTCTGGCAACACTGCCGCAGGGCAAGCAGCAACTGCGCTGACGTCATCAACCACTGCGGCCCTCGCGAGGTCCAGGCAACGAATATTATAAAACTTTCCGCCACCTAACAACACCACACTCCCTAGCGTTGCAATTGTTGTTACGGCCGCCATCTTGAAAAAACCGTAAATATTATACAATTTTAATGGAAAATAAATTTATAAAATTAATATAATTTCAACTTAAAGAACTTCTGCCATTTTGAAAATTGTCCGCCATCTTTAAAATCCCTAATTTTTATCCGATTTTAAAATTCATGACCAATTATACAAATATATTTTAATAATAAAATTTTTAAAAAATTGGTTGTCTGTAAAGTCGGTTTACGGACGATAGTTTAACGTGACAACTTCATAACAAAAAATTGATGAATTGATTGCATACTTTATGAAAAACTTGAATCATTTTTATTATAATAATAAAAGAATAAATACTTGAAATTATACTAGTAATCAGATTTTTAAAATGCAAAAATAATAACCCTTTTATTGCCGAAATTGTTGTTGTAATAAGCAATGAAAACCACATTAACTTTTCACTTCACTTTATAAACAGTCGAGTGGAAGAGAGATAGATGCGGCACAAGCGTACAATGAGCGTAAAGGGACACAGCGTAACGGAACAATGTGCGTAACGGGACACTTTTTTCCATGCGTGCAGCCGGCGTTCATCGATTTATTAGACGTTGTCACGTCAAAAAGGCACTGGGTTTCAAACCCGGCGAGGGCAATCGATCCGGGCATCGAACCACGGGCCCGCGATGAGTCAGAGGCCGCGTGCATTGCCGCCCATCGCCTCCAGTTGTGAAAATAGATATTAGGTTCTGATGGCAGGGGCAGAGCCAGGGGGGGGGATTAGGGGTTCAACCCCCCCCCCCCCCCAATTGCACCAAATCTTTAATTAATTTCTTATTCATCACTCAAACAAATTTCATATTAAAATTAATAAAATTTTTACCATTACAATATTTAAATTTAAGAACCGAAAACTGCTAAAATAGCACTATTTTACACCTTAAAATCCAAATTTTCCCGGGGGGAGGACCCCCGGACCACCCGGCTGTAATACCGGGGTGGGGGGGGGGGGCATGCTTCTTAACACCCCCCCATACACAAATCCTGGCTACGCCACTGTACTGATGGTGGTGTAAATAACTAATGTTTGGTGACCCTGTGTGTGTGTGTGTGCGCGCGCGCGAGTCGGATGATTCGGCGGGGTCGCAACACAGGACTCGAACCCGCGCCGTGCTGAGGGCAGTTTTCAAAAAGCACGGCAGGAGAATGTATGTAGGCGAATGTGATTCGGGTTTCTTTGGGTGTCGAATCCCGGCGGAAGCAGTTGGCCTGGCGTGTAACCAGGGCCGGCGCGTCCACACAGGCGAACTAGGCGACCGCCCAGGGCGCCAAGTAGCTGGGGGCGGCGCAGCACGACACATAACAGCTGATGTAATATGTTTAACGATTATTGAAACTAGATGAAAATGGATTTTTTGTAAAAGTTTGGAATGTTTATATTGATATAAGTAATTATTTAAAGTCCACGGTGACCTGTTTATGATTTGTAATAAGTAAAAAAAAAAAACACAAGCCTGCTTACATTTGATTGTTGACAAAATCTTAGGTTTACGTGATGTATTTTGAGGCAAGGAAAATTTTTTTTGGGGTGTCCGGCCCGGGAAGGGGGGGGGGGCAATTAAGGTTTTTCGCTTAGGGCGCCAATTTACCTTGCACCGGCCCTGGGAACAACTAGCCCTAGCCAGGAAGGGCGTCAGTCTGCGTCGACGGAAGGCAGTCCGGCAAGAGCCACGAGTTAGAGAGAGAGAGTGAGAAGGGGGGAGGGAGTAAGGGCAGATCAGCAGCACGGTGGACGGGGCTGGTCTCTCGGACCCATGGCTGGCTAGCCCGGGTTTCAGCCGAGTGTTTAAGGCCCCCCCCCCCCCCTCCAAGGGCACACACACACGGTGTGCAGGGCTTCAGAATATAAAAAAACCACTCGATTTGAAAACTACTCAAGATATCCGAGTGGTGTCTGTTTATGAAAGCATTTAAAATGTGCTGAGGACACGAATGGGTTATTCTTTTTCCATATTTCATTTTGAAACATTTTTTTTTTTTACTTTTTTAGGCATGACAGTGAAGTGAATGAAGCATTGCATTAACCATACAATGGCCGTTGCCATGGAGACTATCGTGAAAATTTAATTAAAAAAAGCTAAAAAAATTTAATATATATTTTTTTAAAACAACTATAATAAAATTCCAAAAATCTTTCGATGTGTAAGCGAACTATTGCGCGTCCACCCTCCTTTTTCTTTCTTTTTTTCCTTCTTTCTGGAGAATCCACGTGCCAAATTTCACGGCGTTAGGCCTCACCGTCTACGCGCTACGCGAACTATAGACAGGCAAACACTCGTTCTCTCTCTCTCTCTCTCTACACACACACACACACACATATATATATATATTTTTTTTTTTTAAATATTTTGTTTGTTAATATAGTATAAAATATGTATTATGTTTTAACTGTTACGGTTAATGGTTGAGAAAGTTTATTTCCGTCCAAAAAATATTTTGTACAAAGTAAAATATCCTTCAAAAAGTGATTTCACTTTTATTATAATTTTGTTGTTTTAAATTATTATGTTCGAACCTTTCCTTCAGTTTAATAACTTAAGTATATATAATAATTTCGTTATGAAATTAAATACTCCATAGATACTACACTTAATATTTTGGTATTATTGCGAACAAATATATAATTTTATTTTAAATTCATTTTTTTATAAACGTACGGGTTTCAAATACCAAATATTTTTTCTTTCTTTTTTTAATGGTTCTTGCAATAGGGGAGATTTTTTTGTATACATAGTTTAGGACATACACCATTGCGCAGACGGATAAAGTGGTCTTACAACGACGAGACAATAGCAACTAGAACAGTAAATAAAGACGAAAAATACTATGGACAACTCACAGAATTGAATTTTCAGTACTTTTACAAAATATCATATTGGAAACCAGTTGACAAGAAATTGTTTGCAATACTAAAATAAAGATATAACTTTGTACATCACATGGCTTTTGTTATTTTTTGAATATATGAAATACGGTTTATAGCGGTATAACTGAGTATTTCTTACAAAAACTAACTAATAATTTTATACTTCATTTGATGTGTACATTCGGCATAGCTTTTTTTTTAAAACCACGTAAAAGATAATCGAACGAATATTCAACAATTTGGCTTTCTTTTGTTTTACCATGCTTAATATGCGCAATTAATACTGGAAAGCTATTCAAAGAACTGTTTGCAAATAACTTTAAATATTGGAGGTACTGGGGCAACACAAATCATAAATGGTAACATTTTTTAGTGAAAAAGTTATTTTCATGTAAATGTACAAATTAACAAATATGAAAGTTTACATGAATATTTCTGTTCCATTTATAAAGAAAATTTACAGTGCACAACGGCAAACCGAATAACTCAAAGATAAAACTTAACAGATAAAAATTGAAAAGAAAAAAAAAACAGCTATACAGAGACGCACAGGTGAACCCAACGATGTGAATAAACAGAGACGACAGTTGAGCGACAAAACAGATATTTTGAAAACCACAACGATGTTAGCGCAGACTAACACAGTATATGATTCCTAAGAGAACAGTTTCGACGTTTCGGGAAAGAGATCTATTCCCTCCTTAAGGCACAAAAAGACTGAGGTTTGTCGTGACATACAGTTTAATGAGTAAGGGCGTATGTCCGAAACTACATCTTGAATTTATTTACCTATTATTTAAATATGTTGTTTGTCGTTTCAAATTTTATTTAATGAACTTCACTGAATTTGTTGAAATTCACATAGATACTGATTTTCTTTAAACAGATTTGTGTTTTGTTGTTTTTATGTGTATACTAGCTACCTGCCCCGGCTTCGCACGGGTGCAATGATGTTACTAAATATACTAATTATAAATATAAATATAGACTAAAAACCAAAGATAATCAACAAATATCAACAAAAGATACCTATTCTATTCAGTTCTATTTTTGTACTTAAATACCTTACCTTAAACTACGATTTTCGATAATTAAATAAAAATATTTTACTTACTATTCGTTCGACTTAAAACAAAAGATAATCAACAATTATCAACAATATGATCTATCTCGTAGGGTTCAGCCAGCGTTTGCAATATAAGAGCAAAAAAAAAGTGTTTATTTACGACATCACATTAGAAACCTCTAAAATGATCAGTGTTTCTCTACTATATTATGCATGTATTAAACATATAAACGTTCCTCTTGAATCACTCTATCTATTTAAAAAACCGCATCAAAATCCGGTCTGTAGTTTTAAAGATCCAAGCATACATAGGAACAGACACACAGCGGGAAGCGACTTTGTTTTATACTATGCAGTGATTTGTTTACACTTCTGTTAGCAAGGCACAGGTATTAGTGCAGAGAAGCTTACTCAAACGAGGAACCTGTTTCTGTAACAATAAGTGTCAAGAGCGTAGTAAAAAAAAAGGGGGGGGGGGGAGTAGTTTTGCCAGATTTATTTAGACAAAGAATTTTATTTTACAAAAATTACAATGGCAGGAATTTCAAAAAACACTTAAGGGATTTTCAACTCGCCTAAAAATGTATCTTTGTAAAAGAGTTTCCGCAGGAGGGACTGGCTTCTGCCCTCCCCTTCCACAAATTCTGGATACGGCCATGGTAATTGTGTAAACAAAATCGCATGTAGTTACACGGACAAGTACACGATATACTCAAAACACGTAAATTAAAATGTCAATATTTTTCAAGACATGTGATGATAGCCTACATGGAGTACTCTAGTCTGAAATTATGTATTTGTAATGTTATGCAATGATCGTACACTCAGGCCTGTAGCATGGGGCATCAATACAAGGCAATCTGAAGATGAGAAAAGATACACTATCGAAGTTTATGGACCGAGTCGTAAGACATTAGATTCATATTCCAGAGAACACAGATTCAAATCCCGGCTGGCCATTGTCATATCGTCTTAAAGTCTTAAAATTTACAGCGAAACGTATAGGTACCAGAACAGACGAAAAGGTCTGTATAATCTTGCTCTAATATTTTCCTATATAGGATATATAGGCTTTGGCCTGAGACGCACTCAAGGGTATTTCCTACCTAGACCACCCAAATAGGTACACTTAGTTTTAATTTAGGTTAGGAAAACAAATTCTGTTCAGTGTAGCTCGCAAGCAGTGAAAAACTACAATGGCGTATGAGTAATTTTTTAAAATTAAATTTGAAGAGAATGGTTTACAGAAACAAAACTCTTCAACCTGAAGGTTAAGCTACTGAATACTTCATCGCGTGATTTTAGTTTTTTTAAGCAAAACCAAAATAATTTACTTTAATTTTGAGATTTTTACACCAAAATAAAGCGAAATAGGTTACATATCGTTTTGAGTGACCAGTAACATCTATGTTTATTCTCACGGCTCTCCTGGGAAAAAAAAAAAATATTTTCTCGTCGTGCCTGCCCACGAACATGGCCGCGCCTTGCACTCAATAAAGGTGAATGACCTCCCGTTGTGATACAGCGTCGCTAGCAGATAGCGCTTGAGACGCGCTATTCGCAAACAGGGACGTACTGAGGAACAATTTGAAGAGTGGGCGAACCTGTTGTGTTAGACAGAGTGAGTCTGAATTCGACCGAAAAACTTCTCAACTAAGATAACTTCTGATGTAAATAATGTATTATTCTTATTTCATTCATAAGAATTAATTTAAAATTGACAATTTTACTTACTATAATTTTTTAAGTGTCTTTTGTCATGTGTTTATGTTTGTGTTGTCCCATTTTTATTGTTGTGTTTATCATTGTGTTTTGTGTATGTTATTGTTATTTCTTTATGTAATATTTGTTAAGTTCCCACCTGTTAAAGGCTTTGACTGTTGGTAGGCACTCAAATAATAATAAATAAATATATATATATACACACACACATACACCTACACACACACCGAGTTTGTCTGAATTCGATATATATTTTTTAAATTTCTTTCTTCTAAAAATTAATGTAATTACACTTCCAAATAAGTTAAATTATTAGTAGATATAAAGTTATTTTTACTTTCACAAAACTTTGTAATGATAAATTCATGATTTTTCATTACGCTTTTTAAACCATATTACAGCTAAGGAACTAATTTTGTACTAACACTGAAGATTTTTTATGCTGACCCGAGTACTTTGAAATATTCTGAATTGTTAAACAAAATTATATCGCAAATATATGAGTTATTTTGTGCAAACAATGTCTGAAGTTTATTTTATAGTAATATGCTTTCATTTTCAGGCAAAAAAAAAAGTTCTGGTCAGATTAAACATTTGAAATCGGCTGATTTTGGCTTGTTTTATTTGTATTCGTGTATTTTACTCTTTCTTGTACATTTTTTGTGGTTTCTCTATGCCACACAGTGAAAACCAACAAACAGCGTTTGTACATGAATATGTTTTGAATAACGAACATGTCAATTCCGCTTCTGGGTGACTATGTGTTCTGTGTTTGGGGCGCTGTAGTCCCGCACCTAACACCTGAATTCTTGGAAGTGCTTCCAATGGAAAATAGTTCGGGAGAAAAAAAAATCTAGTGAGGGATTGGGGAGATGAATACGATTGCTGCCGAAGAAAGAGCATCGGCACGTCGACTTTAAACATGCCACCTTTTTTTTTGGGGGGGGGGGGGGGGGGAGGGGAGGTCGCTCGAGACCGTCGGCCGCAGATTGCCCCAGAATCACGAGGCAATAATTTATTCCGACTCCCTCCTTGATTCCATGTAGTAATTATGTATAGAATGCCACCGCCTCTTGATAATAATTGGATTCCTGCTTAAATTGTGCTGAGGGGCCTCACGTCGACCTTCATCCACCCCCCTCCTTTTTTTCCCGACCGTGGAATGGCCTTGAAACTCACCACATAAATATATTTTTTGTGTCGAGCATCGATAAAATCGCCCGGAGTTTGAAAAAAAAAATTTAAGACTTGGGCTTGGAGTGAGTCAACAGGGCCGGATCTAGGAACTTATTTTATTCTGTTATTTCGGTCCGTGTTCAAAATTCGAAGGAATTTTTGCCTTTAGTATCGCCAAGGACACAAGTCGTGACCTGAAAAAATGGACGTTGTTATTTGCAAAGAAGCTGGAACGCATACAATTACGTACCTGAAAGTGCGTTCTCATTTTACCATTAGTAGAGATAGAAAAATTCGAGGTTTCAAAGACCTATAGGATAGAATCCACGATCCTCTATGTACTTGGGCAATTTACACCTGCTCATTGGCTACTGACTCATGACACCTGTTAACTGTGATGCTTTTGATTTGATTATTTTTTTTTTTGTAAATGGTTTTTCATTAACTTAGAATCCTTAAGATAAATTGTGGCCCAATTACTGCAGTAGCAAAAAGGTAAACGTATTTGACCCTTGTGTATCCCAAAATGAATTGACGAATTTTTTCGGTCTTTATACATTAGGTATAGTTTTGACACTCATCCGAAGGATGAGAGACCAATAACAACATTACACAAAATTCTAATGACCCAATAACATTACGCAGTCTAGCCGGAAGGAAAAAAAATTGCAAAAACCAATGGATGATATACCCGGGGGCAGGTATTTTTTGGAAAAAAAAATCTTCGAACACCCATTCGACTGAAATTTTGTATGGTCACGCCAGCGGTTGGCTTAAGTACCTAGGGGCGTCCTTCTGGAAGGGACGAGAGGGGCTGATGAGCCGCGTCATGCCGGGCCGACCCGACACCCGAACAGTCGAGAAGGACGTCGTTAGCTCAAGCGACCGACGGCCCGCGGAATTTCCAAGGCCGCTCAGCGATAGCCAACGGCGCCGAGGCAGGGTTGTTGCGGGGGGTGAGCGGAGGGGGGGGGGGGGGTGGGAGCGGGGGTAGCGATGAGCCTTGTGAAGCAGCCAGGCACGCGTGGCACGTCATACGTCAATGGATGGCGCGTGACGTCAGTCGCCGCACATGGGGGCCGCCGGCCATCTACGAACCTGGCATCGTTGTCTGGTATCTCGCGGTCTTAACAACGCAAAAAAAAAAAAAAAAAATTGCGCCGGTCCGAGGTTTACTGAGAGTTCTACGCAGGCGCACCAGGGGCGTAGCCAGGGGGGGGGGGGTTTAGGGGTTAACCCCCCCCCCCTTAGCCCCAAATCTTTAATTAAATTTCTTATTCATCATTCAAACAAATTTCATATTAAAAATTAATAAAAATTTTACCATTACAATATTTAAATTTAAGTACCGAAAACTGCTAAAATAGCACTATTTTACACCTTAAAATCCAAATTTTCCCGGGGGAGGATCCCCGAACCCCCCGCTTTAATACGGGAAGGGGGGGGGGCATGCTTCTTAACACCCCCCATACACAAATCCTGGCTACGCCACTGAGGCACACCGTTTGTTACGCATTTCCGTTCCATTCACGAAATCAGCAAATAAATTGTTCGGAAACAGTTTCGTGGACCGGCACAGTATCGTTGGCCGCGTGTATGCCTGTAGGCGCCCGTCCGCTCGAACCCATTTTCGACTCACCCCGGTGCGCGCGCACCTCGCTCGGAGAAGAGAATCAGTAACCTAGATCCCGAGATGCCTTCGCCGCTGGTAAAAATAGTTTCGCGTGACAGAGACGGGAGGAACCGCAATGTTTGGCGAATGCGTTACAGTTGATACCGCCTCCTCCCATTCGAAAAAAAAAATTAAAAAAAAAAGTTCCAAGAGAGTGGTTTCCAATAGTAGTTGACCTTGGAAGGCAGCCGAACCTGTTCCACCTCTCTACCCATCTATCTATCTATCTCTCACTCTCTCCCTTCTCTTCCCACCTTCATCATCTCTCCCATCCCAAACGTAGACCACTGTTGAAGTCTATTTATTTCCCTACGTACACTCGCCTTGGTCCTTCTCTACTTTATTTTCGTGTGTGTTTCTCATCGCTCCTGGTATTGCCTCTCTTCTGAAAACTCCGCGAAAAAAATATTCCCGCATTCTGAAAGAATACCGCGAAACAAAAAAAAAATCTTATTCTACAGGAAAGACCTAAGACACAAGTGTGCAACATCCTTTTGACGTCATCACGAAAAACCTAAGACCGGTGACTATGTGTTTATACGGTTGTACCGGAGAGGTTTACAGTTTCTACGCGGAGATTTCTTCTACATCTCTTGTTCACGTGATCGAGTTTGATAATTTTACTTAAAGAATTCTCGAGAGACCTGCGCTGTGCACTCTAAGAACATCGGTGGAAGGAATGTTCAGCCAAAATATTTCTGCGGAAGTTTTAGTCGTAGCGGCATAAACTCATAGTGTGACAACCGGCCTAATGGGTAGGGCATTGGCCAGCAACATCGGTTTGTACGGCCGCTTTTAACAACAAAATACTCTTAGGGACACCGTAATGTATTAGCAGCGGCGTGTATCTTACGCGAAAAATTTTCAAGACTGGCTGTGAGTTAAAAACACTGTGGCAACGTTTGTGTTTCGTTGTTGGTCAAGTTTCTTCCAGCCGCATGTCTTCTGTCAGCACACCAATCACAATAATTAAGTGCGGAAGCAAACAATTCCGAATGGCCCAATCAAATAAGACACTGGCTTCTTTGGACAGAAGGCCGCCAGTTATAACAGAGAAACAGCTGGCGTGGGCCTGCCATATCGCAATATAATGTACGATCAGTTTTTTCCCGAAAAATGTATCCCACTATGTAGGCTATTAGCCGTACTTTATTTCATATATGTACAATAAATTGTCAGCAGACAGCGTCCTGAAGCCACAGTATTCTCATTGAAATACTAAAATATATTATTTTTATTTATGTGATTTCATATACCGTTTGGTTGTGATTAATATTAGAATTTTTTTCCGTTTTGTAAATATAATTTTTAAAACACTTACTTTTCTTTATCACGTGCCTCATATTGCATTTATTGGGAAATGTCAGGATGTAAAAATATTGTAAAAAAATACGTAATACTAATTCATATGTTTCTGGCGCCTAGAATACTTTCAAAACTGACACCTAGCCCTCAGTAAGAGTGAATTTGTGGCATAACTGATCCATCTATCACCAAATGTCAACGCGAATTTTACAGGTCTCTAAGAATTATTAGTTTGTTTTTATAATGTTGGCTACTGTCCTCGAGTAAACACATTTGAATGGCCTGGATGTGTTTTCACCGTTCCGTTGCGGTTGTTTGTTATTGATTTTGTTTCAGACTAACCTGGAGCATGTTTAAACAACTGTGGACCAATTGAAGAAGTCGTAAAAAAACAAACAAACACAAGCGTTTAAAATTTAATTTGTCACTACACGAATCCTGGAAATTTCCTGGTCGTTAGCGACTCACGTCAATCACTTTTAGCCTGACATTACACAAGATCAACTTTTTTTTCAAGTTTTGACAAAGGGCTTATTCAGAGGTAAAGGCAAGGAAATCATCTTTCTCACTTCCCAAGCGTAACAGAACAAAAAATTAAACATAAAAAAAAAGAGCAAGGAGCTGCAGCTATAAATCGTTTAACCAATCCTCACAAACGTTTGTCCAAAAAAAAAAAAATTATTCAAACAAATTAATTTTTCCTTTTGTAAAGTTTATTATTGTATGGCAGTAAGGCCCTTCGAATAATTGAACCTACGCCCTCCTTCCCTTTCCTGGATACACTCCATGTTTTAAAGCCTTTTTGATTGGAAAAACTACTTAAGAGAATTAAAAACTGTTCAGGTTAGCTTGAATGCACCTCAGACGCAATAGTTTGTTGTCTTGGATCTTGTAGGGCAACATATGGCTGACAACCGACGAGAGGTCCCATCACTGAATACCTGCAAAATCAGCGCTATTATTCGGTGAAAATCTAGATTGTAAATACACTGAAAGGCTCACGTCATTGCAGTACAGGTTACACTGTCGAAAATTTTCACGTTCAAATTACGAAGAACGCGGGTTACTAATTATCCAGGGATCTTCGTAAATTTACGGCCATACTTTGTTAAGTCTACAGCAAGAAAACCCTTATTTTGTTCACGCCTGTGTTTACCCATGTTTAGAACGAAATATACAAAAGGAAAGTAAAAATACAGCGTAGTTTCTACGAAGATTCCGTTATTTGAAATTATGAAGAACTTTAGTTTTTATTTTGAGTTAAATTCTTAGTTGAAAAGTCCGTAAAACTACTGGGATTTCTAACAGTGTTGAATAACCAGTGGCCAGAGACAAAACACCGGAAAAACTCGTGGCTTCGATGAGCTTCAGGATAGACGCCACTCTCATCTGCACACTTCGAGAAATGTAAACTGTTCATTGGCTGCAGAAGAGCCGTCTCAACTTGGTAGCCAGTGTTTGGATACATATTTGTTTGAGAAGTTCTCATTGGTCCAGAGTCATTCCACATTTTACCAATTCTTGTGCGACCAGGAGAAACAGTGGTATATGTCATCAGCCAATAAACACCAGAGGCTGGCTTGATTTTGCATGCGTTTATGAATTCTAACCAGGCACCAGAAAAAATAACCCGCAATTTGTAGGCCTATACGCGCCACGGAACAGCTAGGATTCTAACTCAGTTTTCCTGACCGAGTGACGATCGGGTTTGACCACTCCGCACCATAGCCCAGTCTCCCCCTCCTCTTCCCAATACTTTACTATGAGTCATTGCAGCACAATGAGAAAATTCAATCTACCTTCATTGGCATCATGTTATTTTTTTTTTAACGAACCATATCAGGCCTACCAAATAGATACATATTATTGAACGAAATTCCCAGAAATCTCCTCGTAGTTCTTCTCTTCCTAGTATAAGAGCATTTAACATTGGGTCGATGAACGGACAGCATTAGCATTTGAACACAAAGGAAACCAATGTCACAGATGTGAAGAAAATACACCTTTCAAAACCAGCACGATCTTACTGGCTTATCTACACTGTGCCTCATGTTTTCACGTGAAACCGACTTAAATATATGAATATCAAAACCGATCTAACACATACAAACCATTCTGAAAAATTCTCCGATTCATTTCGTGATAGGTTAGGATCAAAACTCGTTTACCTCTTTGCTGCTTCGATGATTGGACCACAGTTTACCTAATGAGTAGAGACTGGAAAAATTCGCGGATTCATTTCGGATTGGGCTAGAATTCAAACAACTACTCCTCTGTGCTGTTTTTTTTCTATTCGTTATCAGTGTACGGGAAGGACTCAGCCAGTGAGAGACCCTCAACCAAGGAAGTATCAATCCAGAGACTACCCAGTTGAGACGTCTCACAAATATGCAAACAATGAACAGATGACATTTCTCAGAGTATTCAGAGGTGTTTAGAGACAATCCTAAAAGTAAATGAAAAATCGAATTTTTTTCCGGTCTCTACTAATGAGAAACCTTCAACAAAAGAATTATCGAATCACAAGCAACCTTAGGGATGTCATTGAAAATGCTATTTTTTTTCCCCCATTTTCTAGTGATACGTCATTGTTTGAAACCTCGGATGACCTTTGTGGCTGACTCATAGTGGCGCGCGTTGGTTGCCGTCGTAGGGATTCCCGCAGTCGGGCGGGGGGAGGGGGAGAGCCAGTTGCTACGAGTGCAGTGACGCTCCTCGACATGTCGGAACGGGAGTACATTAGCCCCGTCGCCGGGGCGCTTACCTGCATAGCGAACGAACGGTGAAAGGATTTAACGGGCCCCATGGGGACTGCGAACCACTCGGGCCAGAAGGGGGGACGAACACGAGATTAGCGTGTTTCCTGAACAGTTATGTTTTCGTCCACACCTCTTGGAGGTATTCTCGGCCGCGAAGGAAGTCACCACAAAAACAAAAACAAAAAATCTCTTGTAGTCACTGGAATGTGTCATTGTTTCGAGACCGGGAATTCCCCTCGGGTTCAAAATTGGCGACAGGCTAAAATACTAAAGTATTTGTATCTGTGTGCTGCATGTTTGACTGGCCCCACAGCCAATGAGGAGGCTCTGCTCATATGGCATACATACCACTGGGGAAGACCAATCATCACGAGTATCTCTCAGATGACTCTCACAAATTCAGCAGGCAATGGACGGATAGCATCAATTCGAGTATATAGAATACTACATACGCAGAGGTCGTTTAACCGGCGAATTTTATTCCAGTTCCTTGCCATCGTCTTTTGGTTTATTTCTCTTGCGGTTTTCTTCGGTCTGTAGAAAGATCTGCGAGTCGATGTCACGTGTTCATTGGCCGCTGGCACATTTCACCTTCTCTCCGTACCGCACTTGATTTTTTTTTTTTTTTAGGTAGATTTAAAAGAAATACTACCTATTTATTGTAGCCGTCTCCGTGGTGCGACTTTCGTAAAAATGTTTTATATAGTTTTTCGTTTCATGGTCCACTATCACATATTTATGAACACGATAACTGCCGTAATTGTTCACAAATCATTTCCAAACTGATACATAAAATATAGAAGTGTAAAATCTCGGTCGTGTTCGTTAATGGGCGATATCCGACCAAGGGGTAGAAATTGAGAAGGTTTTTTGAAAAGCAAAATAATACCTATAACCCCCATTATATGAAAAATATCAAATTCGATCGAACGTATTATAACTCGTAGGGATAATATAAAAAAAACATTTGTCTAATTACATTTTTGATTACAACCAACCATAACTTGCAAGTACTGTAGTGGAAAAAAACAAGGGTTGGAGGACAATAAAAAATCATAACTCCCTTCGTAAGCTTAACATCGAATCCTTTTTATTTGTTTGTAAATCTTATAATTATGATTTAAAACTTTTGTCTGAAACAATTTTTTATAGTACAAACCATAACTGCAAGGTGTTGAAAAAACCTGGAGTTGAAATAAGAAAAAAAAATTACCTACCATGTACACTTAAGAATTCATTCTTTTTTTTCCACTAAAGTAAAATTTCATGTAACAAACCTTTACTGCAAGGAGTGTAAATAATAAGTGTTGAAATACAAAAAGTAAATACTATCAAATCAGTTAAAATTTATTGTAAAAATCCTAAACTTTATTTAAAACCTTTGCGGGAACAATTTTTGATGAAACGAACTATTACAGTAAAACAGGGGGTGAAATTAAAAAATAATAATCGTAGCTTCCTTGCTATCATATTTGTTACAATTTATTTAAAACCATCTTAATATAATCTTAACCTTGGTCCAAAGAGAATATATTTTTATACGACCTTGTATTAGGTAGTGCAAGGGATGAAAAATACTGTTTTAAGGTAAAACAAATTGTATATCTACCCTAATAGGCATAATATGAAATTAGTTCTTAGCTATTTAATGTTGAATGGATTTAGTTGAAACATTCAAAATATTTTTGCTGCGTGGTATAAGACAAAATGTTCAATTGATCATTTTAGAATATTGGAGAATATAAAGGTTGTTACGAGTTCTTAAAATGTTCCAAGAGTTTATAGAAGTTTTCAAAACATTTCCATAAGAAACAGGTACTTCGAAATCTACCTACGCCTGTAGGCTGTGCCGAAACGGATTTTATACATTTTTTTTTATTTCTAGCTGTCTGACATTGTGTGTTCAGTAACAAGAGGCCGGAAGAATGAGCTGCAATTCAAACAACTTCTCCTCTGTGCTGTTTATGCTATTGGTTCTTAGTTTATGGGAAGGACTCTGGGGGCAATGAGAGAACCTCAAACAAGGAAGTATCAAATCGAAGAGTACCAAGTTGTGGCGTCTCACAAGTCTGCAGCCGATGAACAGTTGACATTTCCCCTAGTATGCAGATGAGTGTTTGGAGTCCATCTTAAAGACAAATGGAAAAGCGAATTTATTTGGTCTCTACAAATAACCTATGCTACAATTGGAAGGTGTCATTTAAGTTTTAAACATTAGAGATTTATGTGATAAAAAATTAAGTTTCGGTCTGACACTCCATGTTGGTTATCAACATCGTATTTGGTTGAGAGTTTCTGCTTGACTTGAAAGTCCTTCCCATAAACTGTAAACCAATTGCAAAGCCTGCAAGAGAAAATATTTTTCATATCACAAAACGTCTCCGCGAATATTTTCCGTTCTCAAAGTATTCGCTTGAGCACGCATAGGACAGTGGGGCCTGCACTGAGGCGAAAAGAAAAAGCGGGGCAATCTTGGCTCTTGCGACGACACAAGCGCGGACGACGTGAAGTCAAATAGTGTGATGGCCAACTTGACACATACGTGATGTTGACGGACGTGACAGTGGGTAGGCCAGGGAAATATTTAGTGGGGATAACGAACCATGACGAGCACCGTACAGGTCAGTTTAGACAGATTGGAAGAAAGAGATAGAGAGATAGGTCGGCCTGTGAGGCCGTAGTCTCTGATAACGCGAAACGTTTATCCGCGAGACATTCTTCCTGAACAAGATTGGGCTTTTTTTTTTAACTCGCACTGTTGCAGAGAACTCAGAAAAACGTGGTGTTCCGACCAGATAAACAACCACTCGTAAAAAAAATGACTGATAAAAAAAACATAAACAAAACACAGTTAATGCAAGAAATTTACAGAACCCAACACAGAGCCCAAAATTAATAACTTACTCATCAGTATAGCCCAGAAAAATTCGCGGATTCATCTCGCGCTAGGCTAAAATTCAAATAGTTATATATCTAATTAATTGCTGCCTCTGATATTGGCCGACAACTCATCTGGAGGACTTTGGGCCAATGAGAAACACTCAAACAAATCTGTATTGAATCACAAACTACTACTACGTAGGGACGTCTCACGATACAGAACCCAATGATCGGGTGACATCTGTCCGAGTAAACGTAGAACTGTGGAATCCATCCTGCTGGTCATTGAACCCGCGAATATTTCCTGTCCCTTATAATTAGAGGTAGTGATTTTTCGCCAAACAATCGGTTAGTTACTATATTGCACTACAGTTTTTCTGTGTCGGTAATTTCTGTTTTGTGATTGTGATCTGCAAGAGAAGCAATTAAATTACCTTATTTGACCAAACATATTTTATTGCAGTCTAACTAGCGCTCAGGTTGTTTCGCGGAAAATACATGGCCCTGATCATAATGCAAGATTGGGTTGCCCGGGACTGTTTAATATAAGTAAGGACTGGAAAAATTCACCGTTTTGATTACCTTCAGGGTAGACTACACACTCCTATGTATACTCGGGAAAATAACGTCTATGATTAAAAAGTCTGAGTTAGCTCAGACCATTGATTAGCTTTGAGAGCATGGCAAGATTGAAATCTTGTATGAGGTTACCTTTTCAACTCTATTTAATAGAGAAAATAGGAAGCCATATTTATTTAAATATTTTTCTTTCAACTCTGTTGTCAAATAGAGTTGGAGTCGAAAATTTGACAACGTGGCAGGGCCTTTAGTCGATGTCCCTGGTTTTCTCGAAAAAATACTGTGAAAGGCCGTCATGAAAAATAATACATCGTAAAAGGGTAGAGTTCCGAAATGTAGTCATGTAAACCGACTGAGGTCAGAACGCATATTACGCTTCGAACGACCGCCGTTCCGAAACGGGTTTGGCTGGGTTTCCGACCTTCACCGGTCAACGCCGATGGAGATGTCCAGAGTTCGGAAATAGACGGAAAATTACCGAAGCTTTTGGAGAGCAAACACACTTCGGCCTTGTGCGGATAAAAAGTCACTTAGTGGTCATCATTAAACTCCACGGCGTGTGAGTGGACTCCAACCCAATGAGATCCTGGTTCGATTCCCGAAGTTGGCGCAGAATCTTCCAAGAAACTTTCCATAATGACATATGATAGATTGGTCGTCACGCTCTCTCTCTCTCTCTCTCTCTATATATATATATATATATATATATATATATATATATACACATATATATATCACTATATATAGTGATATATATATAGTGTGTATATATATACACACAATTAAAATTACAAATAATGAAATAGCGATGTCACTGCGATGTGCACAAATATTAAAAAACCTTCTGTGGTAGTGTAATCAAAGAAGATCATGTTTAATAATCCCGATGATTTAATTAAGTTTCTGAGGGTTTCATTTTATGAAATAAAACATTTATGCTCCTGCTAAACTCTGATTTATGCTCCTGCTTAACATTGAGGTTAGCTATTACCATGAATTATGTACTGAGGAGTACTGCAAGATCCAATAAAATATAAATGTATTCATATAATTTGAAAATGTCTAAATAAGTAAGCAAATTTCTCAAAAATATTGTCATCTGAATTCTTAGCCTTCACAAACTGATCTATTTAAGGTCAGTACTATCATTATCTAATATTCCGGCGATGTCCGTATGAAATGTACCTTTTAATTTGTCATCTCAAACACTATCATTGATTTAGTACTTAATTTAAGATTTTGAAAATGCCTATTTGCAAACAGTTGTTTGAATAGCTTTCCAGTATTAGCTGCGCATATTAAGCACGGTAAAACAATAAAAACCAAAAGTGATATAACAAAGTTAACTTTTCTGTGGGTTTAAAACCAAATAAATTAAATGTTTATACAATTACTTCATGCTTGTAAGCACACACATATTTTAACTAAACACACTCTCTTAATATCTATCTTTTATTTCAAAATAACTTTACCCTCGACAGTGCAACAAGCTCTTACATATTTTTTTTTACAAGTATATATTTCTATATAATTATTGTACAGCGGGACTGTAAGTTTGTTTGCAGGAAATAAAAAAAATTGCCTAACTAGTTATACTAATTATAGTTCACTGTTATGAAATTACATAATTTATGCTGAACGAACAACATTAGAAAACATAAATTTGTTCATTACCGAGGTTAGATGTTACTGCACATAATGACACACAAAACTACAGTAAACTCGTGGAATAACATCATGTCAATGTTAAGAAGACTGCCAGTATCCGCTCTACCACTCTGGTTCTGGGGTAGAGCGCCTGCCTTGTGACTTGTAGGACCCGGGTTCGCGCCCCGGCTCCTCCAAGGCGGATTGACCAGATAAAATGGTGACATTTTCTCTGGTAGGAATACAACCCCTTGTAACAAGTCAGGCTACCAAAGAAACGGTGGGTGGAACAGAAAAAAAACCTTCCTGGTGGCTTCCAAATGGGGAGCCCGTTTCTTTTCTTGGGCTCCCCATGCGGTGGCCATTTCGGGGGTTTCTCCGGGGGAACTGAGTTTTGCATATATATATATATATATATATATATATATATATATATATATATTAGTTTTTAGTAACTGTAGCATTATCATGTTATAAATAAAGCATAACAAATATTTAAAAAATAAAAAAAAATGCTTTTGTACATATAATACTTATTTGAATTGTGTGTATCAGTCAGTGAATTGTTGTTGTGTTTAACCATTTATTATAATATATTTTCTTGAAGAATTATTGACAGTTTAATTTTAGTCACAATCTATTGACCAATACCTTTGTTTTGTAGTATTTTAGACGTTTTTGACGAAAGAAAATATTTATAGGCACATGAATTTTATTCGTAAAAATATTATTTCTGAAAAACCACGTAGTTGTCAATCAGGAAGATCGCCTTTAACAAACACACAGTATTATGTATATGTGTGTGGGCGCCAGTATAATTCCAGATATAAATAAAATATTCTATTTGTTTCAACATGAGCAAAGCCTTTGATACTTTCCAACCCAATCATATTATTAAAAAATTATTAATTTTAGGCCTCGTCAAGCAATGCACGGTATATATGTGTTTTAATTATCTTACAAATAGACGGTTTCAGTAAAATTGGCAAATACAATTTCATGGTATTAGGTGTTCCGCAAAATAGTAGTTTATCTCAATTACTTAACTGATAAAAAATAATACGGAAATACGTTTGTGAAACTATTCGGCAAGATATTTCTGCTGTCCAGATCTGATTTTCAAGTTAACAAACGTCTCTGACCTTTAGTAAAAAACGAATTCAAGTAATCAGAATTATCACATAGTAAGTAATGACATTAAACGTGGTGTCCTCATTTAAGACCTTCGAGTTATATTGGATGCCAAGCTTTTTTCACCAACATGTAGATAATACTATTAGCTTCATATGAAGATCTTTAGGTCTTATTAAATTGATAACTTTTAGAATTGAAGGTATGCAGAAAAATGTTCTTAAATTAATATTAAATATTTCAGGCTTTTAAATTTCTTTTGAATATGCTACTCTTGTATATAAACTTAATTTTTTATTTATTAGACGTTCACATTTTATTACATTTTATTACCATTTATGTTGGTTCAGACATAATATCTCGGTTTGGATTAAGAATTCCAATTACAGAATTAGTAAGAATTTTAAAACCATTAGTAATTATAAAATATGTAAAAAATTAAGTATAACTCTTTTTGAATTATCTAGAAACATTCATTTGTAAAAAAAAACGTAAGCAAAAAGTTATTTTAAACTTTTGTAATGTACGTATTTATTTTGTGCACACCATTTTAGTTTCTGTTTAAGATTTTTGTGAAAACCAAAGTAACCATTTAGTTAACATAAACTTGATGAAGTGTTTTTTTTTATGGTATTTTGTTGTTCTGAAACAACTGGAAGTTATTGCTACGGCCCCAAATATTTCCTGGCGAATTTTTGTGCTCAGAATTGGAGGCTGTCTTCCCCAAGAGTTGGCAGCCCTGGAAAGCAGACCATTCAGCCAGCCTAAAGTCGCGCAGCGGTAAGACACTGGACTTGCATCTCAGATGACACGGGCTCGAATCCCAGTTCGACAACTCCGCTTTTTTGCTTTCCCGTGGTTCCTTTAGATAACCCAGCCAGTGTGTTTGGGTAGATACTACTTATTGAAGACGTTACAATGGTGCTATTTCCGGAAAATTTTTATATGCTTAGTTTTTCGTTTCGTGATCCATAGACCCAAAACCATCGTCAACTCAAAACCTTTTATTCATATACATATATCACAATTTTGTGGAAACTATATCTGCCGCAATTTTTAATAAATCACTACCAAACTGATACATAAAATCTATAGTAATAAAAAATTTAGATCGAGTTCATTAATGGGCATATCAAACCAACGGGTCAAAAATGGGGAAGGTTTTTTGAAAAACAGAAAAAAACACTATAGCTCCCTTAATATGGGAAATCACACATCCTTTATAACGTATTATAACTCGTAGGAGTAATATCAGAATCTTTTGTCTGAATACGTTTTTCATACGACCAACCATAACTGCAAGGGGTTCAAAAAACAAGGATTGGAGGACAAAAAAAAATCATAACTCCATTCGTAGGCACAACATTGAATTTGTACAAACTGTCTGTTAATCTTATAAATTTTCTCTAAAATTTTTGTCTGAAACAATTTTTAATAAGACGAGCCATTGTTGTAGGGAGTTGAAAAAATAAAGAGGATAGAATTTAAAAAAACGTTTCGTACATGTACACTATTAAATCCGTTCGGTTATTATTATTATCATTTTAAATATTCGTATGAAATATTTTTTTATACGATTGAGGGGTGCAAGGAGTCTAATATACAGAGTTCCGACTTGGTGTAGACCTATCTATAGGTAACAAATAATTTACAAAAAATTCAATTTGAAATGTATTGAATATCAAATTATTCACGAATATCAACAATTTTTTTAGCTCTCGCAGAAGCCTAGGTTGCTATGGGTATGCGAGTATTCACAAAATATTTATAATTTAAAAAAAAAATGATGGATGTAAACGTTGTAATTGAATTAGGATTATATAAAATGTTTGAAAAACTCCGACTAAAAAATTAAGTAAAGAGAGATAATTTTTTTAAATGGTTGATTTGTCGCTAAGTCTGTCATATAAGCAACTAATATGACTTTTCTTAGTGTTTCCTACCTATTACAAATTACCTATTTGTTTCTCGTAGTGATAGATACAGCAATAATAACAAATATAGGTACTACACATATTCACCTACCTATTACTATAATGACATCCAATAAAATCCGATTACAACGTTTACATCGGTTAGAGGTTTTTTTTTCTTTTTCAAAATTTTTAATTTCAAACTTTCTAGATAATTCATACGATACTGGTCATACATACACCTTCTCCTTTCTGTTGTGGGTAAAAATACCACTGTGTTTAGGGTACTAAATTTTTAAATATATAACATACTCAGACTCGGTCTAACTGTGTTATTTAATTGTTTAACATTACTGTTTTAAGGGATATTTCGATCAATCTGTCACAAATTCTTTCAACGGTCACTATATATATATATATATATAAAATGTTAAGAATGTTGTAACTATTATCACTTGCGTGGCATTTCGTAGTTCGCAGTTAACGTTTATAAGATGAATGGTGACAACAGCTATTGGAAGGAAATTTACATAAATGAATGTTAAAGAACGGTAATACTACTAAAATTAAATTATCATTTAGTGCGAGACTGAGCCTTAAGAAACTTTATTTTATTTGTCCCGGGCATTAACTGAAAGCTTGTTTCCCTTTTCCTGGCACTGCGAGATGACTATCGGGTCCACAGGTCCTGCTGAAGGGATGCCTTTGTTTGGCCGCACTTAAGTCCTTTAGCACCGCTTGTCCGACTGCCTCTCGAGCGGGGTTTTTTGTAGAGTCCCCGTGAACCTCACTAACACCACCACCCGCCTTACCCCGAGATAGGCCCAAGGGGTGGCTTTATCCTCGCCTGACGTTCACGGCTCGGGAACGCCATTTTGCCGCGCCAGAGAAGATCTTCAGGCGAAGATCAAGAGGCTTGAATGATGGCGCTCGTGAAAAGAAAAAATAAATTCTGTACTGTCACAAAAAAAAATTTCTTTGAACACCAGTTGCCAAGAGAAAACGTTTTTGTAATTCTACATACAAGAAGGATGCCGAAACTTCGCTCAACACGTAACTACGGTAATTTATGCATATTTGATAAATTTTTTTCCAGATAATACTGAGCATTTCTTTCTAAAAATTGGCGGATGATTTTATATTTCAATTTATGTTTTATTCAAGCATACTTTTTTAAAAAATTGATAATATAATTAAATATTCAACAATTTGACATTTTCTGTTTCATTATGTTTATTAAAGTGCGTAGTTAATACTGGAAAGCTATCCAAATAACTTTTCACTAGCGGAGCTGCTAGGACAACGCATAGCTGGGGGCAGGCATTTTTTTCGCGAATAAATCTGAACGCATATTTGATTGAAAAAAAGGTATACCCGCACCAGAGGTTTCTTCCTTGTGATTGGCGGCCGTCTGCGAGAGAAGTCGTTGCCTTTTTTTTACCAAGCCACTCGGGACGCGTTTGCTTCCGCACTGAATCACTGTGATTGGTGTTGTAACAATCAACGTGTACCTGGAAGGAATCCACCCAATCACGAAACACCGACGATGCTACAATGTTTGAACTTATAACTAGAGACCGGAAAAATTCGCGGATTCATTTCGCGATGTGCTGGAATGCAAATAATTGTACCTTTATGCAACTTTTGGTATTGGTTCACTTTTGACCTTGGAGGACTGTGGGCCAACTATAGACCCTCAGTCGAAGCAGTATCGAATCACGAGTGTCCCAATTGGAGACGACTCACAAGTCAGCAGCCAATGAACAGGTGACGTTTGCCCGGGTGTGCGCAGGATCGTGGAGTCTATCCTGGAGGTCGGTGAATACGCAAAAATTTTACCAGTCCCTATGCGT